>NC_056727.1:197418069-197510569 GCF_019279795.1 Protopterus annectens
CAAAACATAACTTACTTTGCTGTCTAGGCTAAAGCCTTCAAGTAGTACAACAGTAAAAAACACACATGTCTTGAAGATAAGAATCAATAAACACTTAATTACAGATGTAGTTCAGCAGCCTCCAATTACACTGTGTAACCAACCCTAGGGGGAAAAGTATTAGTTGCCACAATGTAAATGTATCTGTTACATAACAATGCTTAACTTAAAATGTCACTGTCACACTGCCAAACAGAACTGTGTGTAAGAAAGTAAGCTCTAGCCCACCACTGTTCCCATGGTGAAATGTATGAAAATGTACAGCCATATACCCTAAAGTTTCTTATTAATGATATCTCTCACATGTTGTAGCAGCCTAGGTTAAAAATATTTAATACCCCTCCCCCATAAAATGACTTACAGTGGCATATAGCAGTATTCTCCATACATTGACCTTCGGACTGTACAGGGTCACACACATTTTGCCCAGCTGTAGCCCTCATATAAATGGACCCTACCCCACAATGTGTGTGGGAGTCCACAGCATCACTTGAATGATAGCAGGAATGCCAGGATTAAATAATGATAGGCCATTACCTAACAACCTCTTACTGCATGACATCTGGACAAAGCCTGCTATATAGGTGGAGGACAGAGGATGAAACACAAGGCCATATTTGAAATATTGCTGTCATACACTGTGAAAGTTTCTGTTGTTGCAGGATTGGTTGCAACATACCCTGACTCAGGAATATGAAGTTAGAAACACAAATGAATGTTGCCACATACTGATAGCAGTCAACAGAGAGAATGGCACTGATATGGCAGAGACAAGACCTGTGTGGTGAACAGACAAAACATAACAGCCAATCCTTTGGCCATCATGTGGATAGGCCCACAGTTGAGAGCTATGCAGACAGACTACATTCCATGCAAAACTAGCATGTACACACAAACCCTGTAAAACTAGCAGTATTCAATGCATATAACAGCAATACTCAAACACTGTCCCTAGGCCTGGAACCTTATACAAATATGTAGTTGGCATGTGTCCGCAAGTCCTGTTGTAAGAGGTATTGCTACCTGTTGTCTGTAACATTGCTGCCCACACACAGGAAGAATGTCTTCCACACAGGAAAGGTAAAGTGACAGCACCCACATGATGGAGTCATTTATAGTAGTGGGTTGCTATGGCATTGGCTATTGGAAGTACTACACAGCTGGCTGCATGTAATTAGCAAGTTTGGAACACCAATTTGTACAGAGGCCATCACCTGATCATGAGCATCACCTACAAAAGCCATGCTGCAACCTATTCAAACCAGCTCGATCCCTGTAGTGGCGACAGAGACAGAGAAGTAAAAAAAAACAATACTACTAACAAAAAAAAAAAAACAAACAAGGAAGACAACCAACTGGTACACAGAAGACAGCACAATAATAAAATAGATATGTGAAACTTGTCAGCATGTAATTGAATTTAGTACTTGATCTGTAATAATGGGATTGATGATGTTGAAAGATTTATATGTGCCATCAAGACTTTCTGTAATGATGTCCTGCTGAATAACTGCTATGGACATAGCATCTGGCCCTGTGAGCAGTGGGCCATACCTGTCAACTGTGCAGATCTGCACAGAATATCAAGATTTAAGCCACCATATTGTATGTTCTCTTCCTCCAAACATCTATATTAGTCTGGCAAATAGCTGAAGGTGGAAGTAATGAAGCCATGATAGACACATGAGTTTCAGACCCCACACACCTTCAGAACAGTCATGGTAATGTGAAATGTATCATGCACAAACTTCATAGGTTTGTAATAGGCATATCTATGATTTGTTTCTCTGTTCCGTAGCAAGGCAGAATAGTTCAGCTGTGGAGGAAGGAGGTTCAGAGTGTGGATGTCTGAATGCACTATATATATATATATACACATATATATATATATATATATATATATATATATATATATATATATATATATATATATATATATATATGTGTGTATGTGTGTGTGTGTGTGTGTGTGTGTGTGTGTGTGTGTGTGTGTGTGTATACATTTTCCCTACTGTTGAAAAACTGTGCTGCATGATATGTTTGAGAAAACATCACACATATCTGCAGCTCAGATGGCTTAGTGGTAAATTACTGTGGCTATGGTTTCCAGGGTTTTAGGTTAGACACTTGCAAGGGCTGATAACTTTATTTTCTGGCCAAAAAAATTTCTGTTGGCTACAGAGTGATTAAGGCACTTTTAAGCAGTTGTAGCTGGGTTTGAAATGGACTGTTATGTATGGTGTGAAATTCTTTTTGGGAACAGATTTTTTGTTAAGGTGAGAGTGGGATGTTGGGGAAGGATAGTAGCTATATTTGGGGAGGTAGGTTGGGTCAGAAGACAGACAAGACAGACAAGACAGCATACAGGAGTGGTATATGACACATGTGGGGGTAAACACCTTGGATGGAGAGAGGTGTTTGGAAAGTGGAAGTCCTCAAGCTGGTGTAACAGATCTCTCAATTCTCTGTGGAGCTCCCTATGCACCAGACCCTGGTTAGTAATAGTCACCATAATCCAGGATTAGTTATAACAGCATGTGTAGATATTCCTTTTAACCCAAAATACCAGATATGGAACAGTTGCATAGCAAACAGAACACATGCATATATGGAACCACAGTGGCCATTACAATGGCATGCAGGCTACATTGATAGCAACAGGCCAACAATGACAGTGTTTCAACATGGAACATGAATAGAAACACATTTCAATATTTGTTGAACAATAGGATATATATCCCAACAGTAGGTTTGGTGTAAACATATCCATTGATTTGTGTGTTCAGATTATTGTTGAAGATATGGTGGGGGGAGAGAGAGATGTCAATTAACAACTATTATATCCTTGCAGTATGAGGTCCTCTGACCTTTTTTCCTGTTTATGTCTTCCAGGTACCATGTCCCATGAGCGTCTCCATGTGTATACTCCCCAGGGGAATGATATAATAATAAACTTCCTTGTGCAACATCACAGAACCCTCTTTGGAAGCATGGCCCATGATCTGCAGGAGAGGACCACCCTGTGGAATGAGCTCATCCACAGGGTAAATGATGTCAGCCTGCATAACTGCAGTAATGAGCAGGTGTGAAATCATTGCACTGATCTCATCCGCCACGCCTGTCAGCATGTTGCTGCAGTTAGGAGGGACCAGATAGCCACAGGTGGGGGTCATGCCATCCAGCCCCCACTGACACATGCTGAGGAGCTCCTCGACAGCCATGGGGCACCTGCCCACCAGCCAAACCAGGAACCTGACAACATTATGGATGTGGGTGCTACACACACAATGGACGAGGAGCATGCAGGTAAAACCACAGGGCACATTAGTAGACCACTGTTGCTTAACCATCTTCATCTGTAAAGTATCTGTATGCATATGTCAGATAACATAGTCTGTTTCTGCAGTGTAGTAATGAACATATGTGCATAATATCTAGTATTGTGGGTTTGTACTGTTGATGTACTGAAATTCTGCTCCCACCCTGTACCAATGCCACAGATGTGGCTACTGACATTACATCTCTCACACAATTATGTAGGTCCCTTTGGTATGCATCTGGGGCAGCAGCCTGTAGCTGATGAGTATGGAGTTGTTTTTTTCAGGCTTGCCAGTACACTGGCCATGCTATGGCCATGATATTTGCCATGCACTCATTTAACACACGTAACCATAATGTATGCTGTACATGTTCACTTATTGTTGCTGTTAACTGCACTGCATCACAGTGGTCACCATGGTGGCATATCTGAAGGGTATGTAAGAGTCCTGCAGTATACCTAACAACCTGTCAGTGCAAGATGTGTGGACTGAGATGAACATAATGGTGGGACAAATTGCCGACAGTAGGGACATGTCTGAAACATTATCCTTATACAGTGGCTACAACAGTGTATACAGCACTATTACAATGGCAACTGTTACAGATCTACACAATGGCATATCACAATACCACATTCCACACCTTTTACAACCTGTAATGTGATCCTAACATAAGCAATGAATGTGTAATATGGAATTCTATGTTAGGACAATAAATATGGGGAATACATACCTTAACAAACACTGGAAGCATATGTGTGCACACACTCCAAATAACATATTGTGGAAGCAGCCTTTGAGGTACTGACAGCATTCACTCTTCCTGCGTATGCATCTTCAATCAAGTACAGGGCCTCAATGTCACACCAAGTAATGGTCTGCTGTCCAAGAAATATGTCCATGACATTTGCCCACTCACCTGCAACAGAGGCAGCCATGGCTTGCACACATCTTACAAACCATGGAATGGATCCCATATCTGAAAGGTAGCACTCAGGAGTGAGAGAAGTAGCCTTACCTCACCATTGCATATACCATGGCAAACAGTGTAGGCAGTCATGTATGTGACTATGAAGTATGGGACAACATTAATGCAGAAAATAAACAGATGCCCATCCAAGACAGATGACAACACATTTTGCAAACTGGTCATGGAGGCTGCCCAGAAACATGCAGCAACACTGCAGGAATGTCTAGCAAGTGCTGCCTGTGCAGTACCTGTGTCAACAATTGCCTGGACTCTGCATAAGTGTGGCCCATGGGTTAGGATAATCAGATGGAAGAGTTGTTCTACAGGAAACATCATTCAAGGCTCTCTACAGGTAGCACATGCATAACATCAAGTCTCCCAAAGGCATGTGTTGCAATGTGTAATGGTGTACTGAGACCAAGGCTGAAACCTACAGACAGTATTAATAAAGATACATGTGGTGCACAAGCAACACCTTACTCCACCTCAGGTCCACCATCCCCATCTGTACCTTGCTGGTATCAGTGTACAACTTTAGGTTTGCTGTTCATTAGCAGGAACTAGGCCGGTAGACATGACGTTCTGAATTTGGAACATTGCAAAATGACACTCATGTGTGGCCCATAGTTGTCAAGCATCTGCAATAAGGCTGAGGATGGGGAGAGGTGTCATCCTGAAACACAACAGTGAACTGAAGCATACATCCAAAGCTCACTAAGAATGGATGTATGTGAACACAGTCAAGGTCATGACTTGTGTCAGACATTACTGACTCCACGGCAATAGTGAAGGCACTGTATGACCTCCAAGGGCTGTGCACATGAGCTGACCTTGCAATCCGGCAGAGTTGGGGGACATTTGTAGGGTGGTATAACCAAATTATAGCAAGTGAAGATAGGCCAGTATACTCCTTCCAGTAATAGTGACTGCTGTAGTTCACTTAACAGGTGCTGCAACAAACCATCGTGTTAAGGGTGTGCACACTTATGCAACCCACATATTGTATGCATCTCAATCAGCATCTGCACAACTAACACATTTGTTTGATACTGCATTTGATTGCACAGGTCATATGTCACACATCAGGTGTGTGTAATATGTGTAAAAAGATTTTCGAGAGAAGATCTAACGTAGTTTGCAGGACAGCATGACAAATGAATGGCACTTACAAATGTGGTGCCTGTAAACAGTGCCCCTTTATGATTAATAATTATCATATTTATTTAAGAGCACGCCATACCAATATAAAGCCCCATGGGCACTTCACTTGCAGCACAAAAGGGGTGGTCTACATTGGTTGCTGTATTACCTGTGGTGGTTTTTATATAGGTAAAACCGAACGTGAACTCAGAAAGAGGGTACATGAACATATTTACGAGATAGGGAAAATGAAGGAAAGTAATGCATTTTACAAGCATTCGCTTGAATGCCCTGATTATAAGCTTGTTTTCATGGTACTTGAACAGGTCAACCCCAATATTAGAGGGGGAGACTGGGAATCTACCTTTGAATATAGGGAGTTGATCTGGCAGCTCAGACTTGACGCTGGTAAAGCCCCGGGACTCAATGGCATGCTTAGTATAGGCCCAGTACTTAAGCTTAGAAGGGCTAGATTGTAAATAACTAAATTTTCCTTGTATAGGTAGCTGCCCTGCACATACATTATTAATTTATTAACCATTATGATGAAACAAATATGGTGTAAACTATTGTCTCATTCTTATGATTTGTTAATTTAAATTATATTACGTTTGAGGCATAGTTATGTCATAAACATAACAGTTTTAGAGCACATAGTTGATTTTATACATGTGTGTTTTTTATTGTGTAAAAACAAACCATATTGTTGTTAAGGTTTAAACTATGCACTATTTTATTTTATTTGTTTATAGTTCAACTTGAAGGAGGGGTTACCAATTCCTACCTTGTGAAAATTTGAACATGTGATTAATTAGCAAATGCTATTTAAATGATTAGTTGCTACTTGCATTTTATTTCTGACTTGATAAAAGCTGAATGAACACCAGGCGCGCTTTTGTCTTTATCTCTGTTCAAGAGCTGTTTCGCAGGTATGAATAAAGATTCGTTTTTATCCTTTATATTTTTGGAATTATTGTCTCTACTGGTGGACCTGGGATTTTGTTCTACAGTTGATTCACTTTTTCCGTGGTGTTCTTTGTGTGTGTGTAATATTAACATATGCAGTATTGTGGCCCCATTGCATATCATGGAATAGGCTGGCATGTCAATAAGGGTGTGTACACTCCTCATAGCCACAGTAAGCTTTGAAGGTTGTCAGTGTAATTGGATTTTATTGCTCATACATACATTGCTGATGATTAGATCTGCAAATCGGAGGTCAGGCATTCACTATTGATATCTGTTGTCATATCATCCCAAGTATCTCAGACAAACACATAGGGGCTGTGAGCAACAGAGCAAACATAACTGCCACAAATATACACATTCAACAATGGTGTGTACAATCGTGAGGTATAGTGCACAGTACATGCCAGGGTGCTGAACAGGTGCACAGCAATACTGTGTGCATGGGTGCAGTGTGTTCCAGGGGAAGGGGCATCACCTACTAACACAACTCATGCATTACAAAGATGTATAATGTTGGTAACAGGGATTGACTATAGCTGCATTGCATGCTGTTGAGTGCCATATGTCATGTATGTTGATTGTTGGGTAATGAGAGGTCTGTGTAATATCTTTGTGCCACCTCACCTAAACGTGTGTGTGTGTGTGTGTGTGTGTGTGTGTGTGTGTGTGTGTGTGTGTGTGTGTGTGTGTGTGTGTGTGTGTGAGTGTGTGTAAAGGTAAGCAATAATGTACAGGTCTTAAATTAGATTTTTTGTTTTCCCCACACAGGTGGTGAGGTGGGTCAGGGTCCCTCCTGAAGGCAAACTGATATTAGTGTCCATACAGACTCTGACAATGATAATAGGTATGATGAGGCACAGGCAGGTTTGTCAGGGGCTGAAGCTGTGCCATCGGTTGACATCCCACTTTTATCCACCCCATCCCTGCACACAGTCACAATGCCTCTACATACCCCATCACCAGTGGCCATAGATGAGGGACAGTTAGTGGATGGTGGCATGAGACAGGACAGTGTGGTGACTATGACAAGTGTGTCTGTACACAGCAGCCATAGCTGGATGACCAGCGAGTTACCACACAGGCAGATGTACAGGTGTGCTCGTAGGAGGGCTGTTGGCCATCATGACTCTGGCAGAAGTACCACAGCAGGTGTCACCAGGGTCATGGTTTGGTCCATCATGGAGGCACAGGCATGTATGGAATATTATACCAGACAGAGTCTGAGGCTCCAGAAGGCTACTCATTCTGCTGTACTTGACAACATCCATGATCTTGCAGGTGCCCACCGTTATTTTGCAGAGGTCCTGGATAGATAGTTGGGTGAGATATTGGCAATTCTCGACCATGCAATGTCTGTGTTAGAGCATATGGTGGGAGTAGGGCGACATCCACATTGACGTAGGTCAGCAAAACCAACAGGTGGAGGTCTACTTGGATGTACAAGTCACAGCTGTTTCCTTAGTGGCAGTACCAGCACCAGCACTGCAGGGGGGTGCTGTCCACACCACAACACAGCAGACCACATGCACGTGGTCCTGGCCAGTCCCAACAGGGACCCAGATCCAGAGGACATTTGTCATCATCAGGGAAGAGTACAATATCTGGGCTTGTACCTGGTAGTGCCCATGGAACCCCTGACAGGCACAGTTCTCATGTCCATGGCCGGACATGGTGAACTGTACACCCTGCCATGTATGGTCTGCAGCTCTCCAACAAACCCCTTTATAAGGTAGCCACATGGCAGAACTGTGTGCATACATACACACACACATCACCAAAACAGCTAGGGCACCTCCATACCAACACAAACCGCGTCTGCACAGCCCACTTGATAACAAAACCCCCCCTAACACACACACATGATGTTAACCAAACGGCTCAGCCTAGATCTCTGGCAAACCCACAACACACCCTGTGCATATGATGATACCTGTGCCACATCCCTATCATCCATACCATCAATCCAGGGACATGCTAATATGGTTTTGATGCACAGGGTGAATGTACTAAGGTTTAGCAATGTAATGCTGTGTAACATGTTTTCAGAAAGTTTAATGCTTACATGTCAGGATGTGTAGCTTCCCAGCCATGATGCATTATAGCTGTTAACACTGACTGATTGTGGTCTCCATAATGTTTTCAGTTTGTGTTGTAGGTGTCTATGTGTTAGCAGGATGTTGGTCTGATGTTGTTTCCTACAAGGGGTATGGCACTGTGGTGACACATTGACTGTGTCATATCCTGGGTACAGCTGAACACAAGTATCAGGACTGTATAACAGTTACTGATGTGCCACATGGCTGATAGGTCTGAGGGGTGTATACAGGTGAGTGCATGGTGACTGATGTCAGCAGCTCTTCTACAGTGGACAATGGTAAGTGTAGTGGGTGGCACACATCAAATGTTTGTGAATAACATACACATGCACAGAGGCTTTGGTGTTGATGCAATACACAAAGAATGCTGTGCACATGGATGTACTTATTTTTGCAGTGAACTTATTTTAACCTATGTAATTCCACCAAGACAAAATAGGCAAAACATCACATCAGTAAATAATCAGTCTGCCAGTTTAATGTAATTGACAATGGTACTGACAGGGTATATGTCATCTTCCTCAATGTAGTGCAATCCTGGAGTTGGTAAACATAGGTGTGTTGGTGTGGGTGGCACAGCCCTCCACTTTGGAGGGTGTGGGGTGGCATAGAACCACACATAGTGTGATTGACAACTACTTAACCTGTTTACATAAACTGTACAGTATTACAGAAGACTAATCGGGGGGATACACGCAACAATAACCCCCATGAGGGTTGCCTGTGCCCAAAACATCCACACCCAACTGTATATATCAACTCCAGTATTGCTGTACAGTTGTACAGTGGGGAAGAGGGCATTTACACATCTACTACTAGTTTTGATAGAATGAATTTCCACAAGATGATTCCTTTGAAATGTTAGCATTTGCCAGTCAGTTCTTGGACAAATGACCTACTGGGACATGTTTTCTCTGCAAACTGAAGTAGATCCCTTCACACACGCACACACACTTACTTGGCAACACTGATAGTAGAACCCCTACCTAGGTACTTCTTGCTACTAATGTGTTTGGCCTTACTTGCACACACCACAAAGCCTTTAGGATGAGGTGTGTCCCGAGTTTCTTGTAAAGTGAAGAACATCAGCAGACCTTGTACAGTATGGTAATGGGGGATATACTGGGTGTTAATGAACAATACATAGTACGACATACTGTCATATACACATTGACAAACACATAACATTCATAGACACATCTGAGAGACCTGGGTTTATCAGTGATAACCACCTTGTCAGTGGGTCCATTCTGTTACAGAAAACTTGCATTCAGCACATCCATCATTGGGGTGTATAGTGTAATCAGTTACCTTGTGTAGTTGATGGTTACAGTGGTCCTGATACATTGGACCTTCGGACATGAATTGGGGATACCATGGTGAAAAAACAGTATACCCAGCACCCACACCCCACATTGGATATTTTACTCACTGAAACCAATGATAATGCTCTGACATACCCACAATCACACATTGACCAGGACTGTAATACAACCCCTTGTCTATCTAATCAGTGCTACTAAAGGAATATACATTTATTGCACATGCCACAGGGATAGTGGGGTGAGGGTTTGTCATCACTCTCCTAATGTCAGAAACATCACTATCCCTTATAATGTATGGCAAGTTGCATTGTATTTGGAGAATGTGGCCTCAGAATGCTGTATCCTACAAATATACACACTAGCACACATACACACACTTGCCAGGACTCAGAGGGTAACCCATGCCTATCTACTCATTTGTACAGCAGTGTTATGCTGGTATTGCAAGCTCCATGTAGCCCATAGGGTGAAGAGTGAAACAAGGTACATTTAATGTCCATTACAGCAGCAGCCATTTCTAACCATGGCAATGGGGATGTAGTGGGTGAGAAGACCCTCAGGGTATTATCAACTACAAGTTTACAAACACACAGACACTGTTATTCTCAGTAATGCACACTGACACATTTGTCATTACTGGGGTCCATAGGTGCAGGTGCTATTATGTGTGTACCAGGCTAATGTCCATAGAGAGATGAGAAGAGTAGGGGATGTGGGTACACTGGTATCATGCAACCTGACATTTGTCAGCAGGCCATCTATCAACTGATGCCACTTGAGTGATCCCCAGGGTGACAGTTAAATGCAACATCCAATTATCTGGTTTTCTCTTGCAGAGGGCCAGTGAGGTGCTCCAATTGACATGTTTGCAACATATATTACATAACATGGCCAGTGTCTGGGTTGGAGACCTGAACTCAAGCATGTTCTTTTGACTGTGGTAGTCTATGTGAGGTATTCATGGCATGTGGAGCATACAGGGTGGGGTTTCCTAGCTGTGGAATTCATAAGACAGCTGGGCAGACATGTCAGTGTCAGTCGAGCATAGATTGAATGTAAGCAGCCAAGATAGATACCTGACATCTGCACAGCTGTACAGAGGACAGACAGAAATCAGCTAGCCAACAGGTTATGCATTAGGATAAATGTTTTGACAGATATACGTCTGGTACTGATAGGTATGCCATTACTACATGACAGCAGCCCTCAATGACATGTCTTATACACATAGTAGTCTACAGTTAATATCCACATATCAGATCAATATCCAGTAGCAAATATTTAATGACACACAGCTCACACACCAAGAACACGATAGTCAGTACTCAGAATTCAGCTTTGCATGGAGTGGTGTATGGTTCCAGTACTACAATGTGCAATCTGCTCTTACTTGGGAAAGCACTGTTAACAGTAGTAATGTAATGATACAATACATGCAAGTGTGACTGCATATAACCTGGGATACTACCCATGTATGAAAGACATACAAAGAGAAAAGATTGTACTAGCCATATATACTCAGGTCTCCAATACAGTATACTCACACCCCTTGCTACTGTAATGACAGAACATAGAAGCATGTTATGTACATGGAATTAAATACACTTATTAAAGATGTCATTACCCTGCTATTTCATCAGACTGGAATGTGATCACTGGTTACCAGGGCTGAGCTATGCTTAGCAGGTGTAAGTATTGCTTAAATATAAATGCTAAGCACATTTAAGTACTGGTAAGCAAAGCCTACACGGTGTAAGTGCCTTTTCATTTAACTGTACATTAGCACCGCTTACCGTCACGCAAACCAGCGCAAACCCACCTAAAGCTGCTCAAAACTACCTTAACCACTCTGTATCCAACAGTCCTTGTTCTGCCTAGCAACAAAATTAACAGCCCTTGCAGGTCTTGAACACAGGACCCTGTACATTTTAGTCATAGCAGTTAACCACCAAGCCATCGGAGCTGTGAAAATGTTTGTTTTTTCAAATATATCTTTCAGTACACATACTGAATAATAGTGAACAACTGCTTTGGCTTCTACAATTGTTTAGTACTTGCTAGTGAAAATAGTGTTGAATCAGTATGTTGTTATATCTAAATATACACATATCAGATAAATATAGTGGCATACATCTGGGAAGGTATATGCAACACTCATGTTTACACATAACAAGGATATGGATATATATATATATATATATATATATATATATATATATATATATATATATATATACATATATATATGTATGTATGTATGTGTGTGTGTGTGTGTGTGTGTGTGTAGATATATGTATACATGTACAAACACACATATATTTATATATATATATATATATATATATATATATATATATATATATATATATATATGTGTGTGTGTGTGTGTGTGTGTGTGTGTGTGTATATATATATATATATATATATATATATATATATATATATATATATATATATATGTGTGTGTGTGTGTGTGTGTGTGTGTGTGTGTGTATATGTATATATATATATATATATATATATATATATATGTGTGTGTGTGAGTGTGTGTGTATGTATATATATATATATATATATATATATATATATATATATATATATATATATATATATATATATATATATATATATATATATATATATATATATATATATATATATATATATATATATGTGTGTGTGTGTGTGTGTGTGTGTGTGTGTGTGTGTGTGTGTGTGTGTGTGTGTATGGGTAGTGTACATCATATGCATGTTCTTTGACATGTGGAAGTGTACTTGAGATCTCTGGGGCATGTTGTGTGGCTTACTTATGCCCTCGGGCCAATAGCCTAGTACCTGCCTATGAAGCTATGAACCTAAGATTGCTATCTTCTGCTGTAGCATTCCTGACCTTATTTGGTGAGACCTGGCTATGGAACTATGGTCATTCTTGCACCTACATTGACAGCATGATACAGGTATTCAGTGGTGTTAGTGGCATCTGTCCATACAGGGCATGTGTATAAGGCATGGTATTAACTTTGTGGGTTACATTTGCAGACTCTACGGTTGCTGCAGGCATCCATTGGGGAACATAGCAAAACGGCCACTGTACGCATTTATTTGCCTACTGTGGGGATGGAACAGGGTGCCATGTTCTTTTACTTGCTGGATAACACACACTCGGTCAGGATATATAACACATCACAGTGCTTTCTGATGTCAGTGGCACTGTTGTGGTCAACAGGCATGTAGTCCACTGCAATCACACTGTGGTTACTATCTGTTGAGGCAATATGCAGGGAACTACCAATATAGTGGTTGTTGCTTAGCCAATTGTGTTTGTGTATGAGACATGGGTGGTGAGTGTTCTCTGAGTAATAGAAGGGTTGCCTATATTGCTCACCAATCCATAATGTCACATGTAAGGCTATGGATTGTCTACACCAGCCTCTCTGGTGTTTGACATCTGTTGTCCTTGTAAGGTGGACATTGTGACATATACAAGGTCCTCAGCATAATAATGTAGCAAAACCAACCCCACAATGCATCCTGTTATTACACAATCACAGCAACCTCCACACAAGATACTGATAACACACACACACACACACACACACACACACACACACACACACACACACACACACACACACACACACACACACACACTTGCCAGTAGTGAGATTCAAACCCCTACCTAGCTATGTATTGCTACTATAGTGTAACACATTTATCGCAAGCAAGTCAATCTCTGAGATTTGTACTGGGTGTAAATGGGGCCAAAATCTTTGAGGTACACACACAAACACTTGCCACAGATGAGATTCAAACCCATACCTGTGTGGTTATTGCTGCTATATTGTTCTACATTTTTTGGCATGCGCCATGGAGCTTACATGTTCAAAAGTTCTCCACAGGTACCTTTGAAGGTGACAAGCATCAGCAGCAGTGCTAAAGGAGGGATAAAGAGAGAGTAGTAAGTGTGAATGTCCATAATATCAGGTATTATCAAGGACACACACACACACTCTCTTACACAAACACACATAGTTTGACAGTTGCCATGTCTGTGATTAGAACTCCTACCTAACTAGTATGTCACACTATAGCGTTATGCATCTATCGCATGTGCCACAGAGCTTATGGGGCTGGCCCTTGTTGAAAGGGGTATTTCAAGGTGACTGACATCAGCAGGCTTGATAAAGTAGGGCAATGGGAGGTGTGGTGACTATGAATGGCTTCAAAATCATTCATCTCCACACACACAGATGAAATGGAGCCATTTTATATAAAAACTAAAGTCGCATGACTTAAAATTAGCCATGTTTGAAAACTATAGTGTCCATTTAAAGCAGCAATACACTATAAAAAACACCTCTGTGCACACATTTCAATTAAGTGATCCCTCTTATTTGGGATTAGAACTCCTACCTAACTAGACATGTTACACTATAGCATTACACAATTATTGCAAGTGCCATGGAGCTTATGGGGCTGAGATTTGGCCAGAGGGTTATTTCAAGATAACTGACAGCATGAATACTAACATGGGCAATAGGAAGTGCAGTGCATGTGAATGGGCCATAAACCATTCCTCTGGAAACACACACACAACACTCAGTCACACACAACTTTACATTTCACAGGACTGGGTATACAAATGCTAGATGAATACTGATTTGTGCTATCATGTTACACAGTTATCACAAGCACGACAGACACTATAGGGCTGAGGGCTACCAAAAGCAAATGTCTACAGTGATTGACATTGGCACATCGTGTAATATTGGCCAATTGGATGTATGGTGGGTGGGACAGGGCTCATGATAGAAATTTCTATGTCACTGTCTGTCTCTTTCTTCCCCACATCTCTGTGTGTGTATGTTTGACCTATTATAGTGTGTTGACCTTGAATATGTGTGAGTATTCCTGTCCATTGTGTGTGCAAAGCAGAAATGGTGTGCAATGTGGTGTGTGTGCACAGACATCTGCGACTGACAGATATGTGTAGTCCACTGTTGTCGTCAGACATTGGCTTCATTTCTCTAAGTGTAGGAGCATGCCCAGTATCACCTTCTATATTGAGTGTATGAATCCATTCCAGGTGGGTTGTACTCCAGTCCAAGATTTGGTGTTCTACACCTACAGCTAGCGACCTGTTTCTGCATGATATCTGTAGATAGGTTGACAATATGGAGCCACAATGGGCAAAAGATAGTGGGATACTGTAACTATTGTGTATGTGCTGCTTGTGTTACATGGTTGGTTTTAGCAGAGATATTCAGACATATGTACTGTTTTACACTGTCATGTATTATTTCATCAACTACTGACAGATATACTTATTTGTTCACAGTTATTTCCTGGGAAATACAAGATGAATGAAGCTGTGTCCAGTATTGTGGCCTGCAGCCTACATATTCTTGCACACTCATGCCATTCTGGAGGGGTAATGGCAGACACTTGCTGCTGGATCTGTGTAAATGGTCTAGCACCTTGGTACTGTGGTGGCTGAGGATCCCCTGCTTGTACATCTATTGACGTAACAAAATGGCTATATCCTGCTGTGGCCATACCTCTCAGCTGTACAGATTCATCCAGGTTACCCAGAAGCAGGGCTCATATATCTGGTCAGTTCTCCTTCACATTGTGGTTTATGAGCAGGTTTGTAGCCACCCATTACTGGGCTTGCAGGCAGGGGTAGTATAGGCACACATCAGAGTTTCAGACTTCACACACTCCATGGCATCCATGCTTCTACACCCCCACTCTGTTAATCTACCTCTTCCTAACATTATGCAAACAATATCTGAGAAGTATCCCTATAGTTGTCCCTTCATCCCAGCGGTATTTAGGGATTGGTGCACAGTTCATGCAGTAGGACATGGTGGGCATGCTACAGGGATTTGTCAACATGGCCTTGCATTTGTGTTCTGTGGACTGTGTTATGTTGTTAGTTGGGACCCCATGAGATAACATACATTGGCAGTACGGGTGAGGCATAGGCCTTTGACAGAGAACTGCAGGGCATTTGGTAGTGATGCAGGCCATCTGTAGCAGGCCAGTGCATTATGTCATTCCTACAGTCCCAGGCTGCGAGCCACTGGATTCCCCTGGAGTGACAGGGTAAGTGTGCGAGGTAATGGCAATAGTTCCTGTCCATATTAATCCATTGGTCTGGATGCTGGTAAGGTGCTTCTTACAGATAGGGACACACCTGCATGGGGTACCTGTTCAGCATGCTGCATTCTGTGGGTATTCACATACAGAAGTGGGGGTCATACTGTGCTCATTCCCAGCAGCAGGGATATGACCTGTGATAAACCTGTGGCTGATGGTGGGGTGAGCTGAGTGCATGTGTGATATGGAAGCTTCTTGCAGCTGACTCACAGATATACCTGGGACATTCCCCTTATGCTGCCTTGTGCGCAGACTTAAGCAGTCTCTCATTACTTCATACCTGTGCCTTTTGTGGTCTGCCAGTGGTTGGCCAGACTACATCAGTATTCCATACTACACAGACAACTGATGTGCTGCTAACCTGTATGTACAATTCCAAAGGTGTGTGCAGTTGACAATTAAAGTTTATGTACTCTGTCTAGGGTACTTCCACCTGTGTACTGTGTGTATGTCTGGGCCCACATTCATGGCAAGTCCATCTTTCAGATGGTGACAGATATTGATATCTGAACAGTGAGTATCGATGACTGCTGAATTGGGTCTTGCTGGGATGCATTGTGGTTGGCACTGCAGTTGTCAGAACATGGCCCTGTCATCAACAGTACCCGCCATAGGCTACCGAGGAACAACCCTCCATGCCTACATGCTGACGACTTCCACACAATATAGAACACGCAACAACCTAACACACAGACCCCTACATATTGTACACATGCAATAATCTATCCTGTAATTTGGGCCAGCTCAGGTAATCTGTGCTCCACTGTTATTAAACCCACACAAAATGTTACTGCAATTCTTCATAGGATTGTTGGGGGGGGGCACACCTGACAACTATAAACATTTGCTATGGCTGTACTGGTATTTCAGGTACTCTGTTGGCTTCCATTTCATTTTGTATTCTGGCCTATCATGCAGACTAGAGGCATATCAGTAGAGTACAGATCTTAGGTTTTATTGACCTATATTTCAGTTTCAGACTTCTTACCCTTCAGAACTAGCATACAACTGCCAGACCTGTTGTAGTCTGTCTGTGCAGGTCTGGAGGGGGTCTGTTCTCCATTGCCATCAGTTGGAGGCCTTAGCACAGCCTTTCTTTATGGTCATCTACACCTGTCCTGCTGGCTGAGGGTGTTGTTGGGTATGTGAGCCTCACTGACATGCATGTGTGTGTCCTATGGACACACATTTGGGCCACCACATGTACTGCAGTGGGATTTGTCAGCTTGTCTAGTACTGCCTAGTATGTTGACACCAGAATTTGTTATGGATTTCATGCTGCTCATATAGTTGTCCACTATCTGCTGCCATCACATTTAGCCACCTGATTTCCTTGCATGCTCACATCCATACCATAGATACAACTAGCAGAACATACTACTCCATTCAGCAATTGATAGGAAGAGTGACTTACCTTATGGCTGTGCCAGTATTGAGGATGGTGCTGGAGGGCTGACTATGTCAGATGCACATAGTACACTCCCTCTACATGGTAAAGCACAGGTAGGGTCATGTTTGGCATCCCTTTTACTGTATGTGCGACTCAGAGAGAGGTGTCATTCCCTGGGTCCCTACCGTGTCAGTGTATGTCCTATGCATTGCCTCTTTGCCAAATCCTGGGTATACTGGGCACGCCTCCATCTGCCCACATGGGTAGGCTCAGGTTATTCCTCCTCTGAGTCACTCTGTGCCTGTGGTAATGGTGGGGGGGCTGTGTGGTCTTGCCCCGTGCTGTTCCTACTGCAGCTGTTTCCACGGGATCATATTGTGTAGCATGGCACATACAATGACAATTTATACACACATAGCTGGAGAATACTGCAAGGCTCCACCGGATATGTCCAGGCACCGGAACTGAGACTTGAGCATCCCAAATACGTGCTCTATTATGATTCTGGTTTGTTCGTGTGCCTCATTATGGAGTTCTTGTTTGGGTGTGTGTGCATTTCTGACAGGTTTCATCAGCCACGGCTCCAGTGCATAACTAGCATCCCCCACTAGATGGCCATATGGGATGTCCTCACTGGCAAATGTCTGGTACAGCTGTGTCATATGCCAGATGTGGGAGTTGTGATAGCTTCCAGGGCTGCCATCACACACATTCAAGATAATGCCCTGGGCATCACACATGACCTGGCAGTTGATGGGGGGGAAGCCCTTGCAGTTTATGTAGACCCTACCCTGCTCACCAGGTGATGCTTTGATGTTTATGTGTGTGCAGTCTATAGCACCCACTACCTCAGGATATTCTGCTATTTGGTGGAAGAAACGCATATTGCTGGTCAATGCCTCACAGGTTGTGAGGAAATATATGTGCTCACCAGCATTTGCTGACATGGCATCCAGGAACTGGTTGTGTACCCTGGATGCTGATGCCTGTGAGATCCCCATGATATCCCCAGTTGGCCTTTGGAAGGTACCTGTAACTAGTATTCTTATCCCTACACATACCTTGGTATCCACTGGGATGGGCTTCCCTCTGTTGGTTCTGTGTGTGAGGCGTGGCCGGCACAGCTCACAAATTTGCTGTAGGATGTCCCTGTCCACCATATAGCACTCCACTATCTCCAGCTCATGTAGCCCCTGCTAGGTTACCCTGGGTCTGTACACTCTTCTCCTTCTCCTCACTGTGGGTTGGTCATCAGCATTCTTATCCTCACCACCCTCAGCTTCTTCCACATATTGATGTATGAGAGTGACAGCAGCCCCTATTATTGTGTTAATTTTGTCAGGTAAAATTTCCCTGTCTGTGTACACCAGTGGTGTAGAGTTTGGGGGAAAAACCAGAATGAAAGGTGTTTGCATAGTTTATAGTAGTATGCTGGGCTGCTGCCTGTGTAATTGGCTGATTCTTATACATTTCACCTGCCAGCTATGCTAGTTCTCCTTGATTGCCTTTTTACTGCTGTTTTCCCTTCCCATTGTTTTTCTGTTTAAGCCCTGAGGCACAATGTGCATACCCAGTGCTCAGATGTGAACAGAGCTGCTATTTCCTGTATTTTTTTTTGTTTAAAACCCAGTGCGTGATGCACACACCTGTTTAGGCAATGTAAACACTGCTAGGCAGCCTCAGACACACCCCCTCTTCTTAGCTGTGCTTAGCTGAGGGCAAACACGGGCCACAGAGCTCCAATAAGCTTACAGCATGCATGACACTCCCCCTTATGATGTCATCTACCTCTTATGCTTATACCATGGTGTTGTTGCACCTACACGGTTGGATGCAAGATAACAATGAGGGGAAATCTGTGATTCAGTATCAATCTCCTCATTTGCATAAAACTGACTGCTAATGCATGGTTACAAAACTGACACGCTGCCTTCCCCCTTAGCAACCACTATTCCATGGTATTGTTGCCTTATGCATGCCATTGACTATTATGGCAGAATGCTGCTTTGGTTATAAATGCTTATTTCCAACTGTTTTCCTTATTTTCAGGCTGATCCCATTTGCGCACCGCTGCCCTACGCTTAAACGGCCAAAATCGGCCAAAAAAAATAAAAGTTATTTTTTTATAATTTTGCAACTATTTCCCATGCCAATGACCATATATTTGGCCATTGGCATGCCTACTACATTGAATACATGCTTTCTTTTGAGCTGTCATGCCTCTGTTTTGTAATTTGCAGAAATGTATTCGGTTAGTAACCAAATACATTTCTGCAGGTTACACTATTCCTGATCAGATGCCTGCCTGCTTCCTGGATCACTAATTCACCTCATTTGCATGGTTTTCACTGGCAAATGGAGTAATTAGCATACAGGATCTGTGTCCATGCAGGAATAGTGTAGAAGTTCTCGTGCACGTCCCGGGAGCTCGTTCCTGGATCGCTCGTCTGCCATATTGTGTGCAGCAGCTCTTGCACTATTCCTGCATGCCATGCAGAGCTTGCTGAATCCTGGGGAATACGTTTATTGACAAATTTGGAAACTCCACCCCAGTTGCCATTCAGCCTGAAAGCAAAATAAAAAGTGGTTCCATTTTTTCATCCATGTTATAACATTGTTAACTGCTTCTTGAACTAAATGTTGTATATTCTTGCATTTGTAAATATGTATATACATTTGTTTTTTAGTATATCCTTGTATCTGTAAATATGCTATGTTCATTTCTTATGTGATCCTGTTGGTTACACCTGCAAATGTACATTGAAATCAGTGCACTACCCCAGTAAAAATATAAATAAATAAATAAACAAAAAGTGCAAATTCCTATACTATAAAATAAGACGGATGTGAAAGAAAAAGAAACAGAGCAGAAGTGTCACATAAATGTGTTGAAACCACAGAGGGTAATAAATCAAGAGGATAAGACTTTGCCAAAACAAGAAGTGAAAATTGCCTTATTAATAAATAGATTTTTTCAGTTCTTCCTGGTAGAACACCTTACATGAACATCATATTTAGGTTCATAGGTTCATAGGTAGGTACTGGGCTATCAGCCCAAGGGCCTAAGTAAGCCTAGCCAAACAAGATTCCCTGGCTTACGCCACCCAAGAAAGTTAATTTCCTGTGCCTCTGTCAAGCAGAGCCACAGAAGTGATCCCAGGGGTGTATTTCCTATTTCCCATCCACTCATCAAGATTTTTCTTGAAGAGTGCTAATGAGGAACTTTGCTTGACATAGATGGGTAGCTTGTTTCAGAGTATAGGAAGTCTCTGGGGCAGGAATCTATCCCTCCAGCATGTCCTGTTTATTGTGGTGACAAGGTTTAGGTCCCTATTTATTTATTATTTTATTTTTTATTTATATTTTTTTATTTATATTTGTTTACCAGGGAACTGCGGTGGTGGTGCTGCGGTAGCGTTGTCAACTCACAGTAAGACGTTGTCCTGTTCAATTCTCAGCTAAAGCATCTTCTGTGTGGAGACATGCGTGAATGGGCATACCTTTGTTGAAGGTTATGCATCAGGGCTGGCAACTCAGTATGTAAAAATCTACTGCCAATCATTAGCAAACCAGAGTTCTGCTGTGGTGACCCCTAACCGGGAAAAGCCGAAAGATACAACAACAACAACAACATTTGTTTACCAGGGTAGTGCACTGGTCTCAATAGACTATTTGTAAGCTCAGCCCCGGTGAATAGGATCACATAAGGAATGAACAAAACAAGCTAATATAAATATTGAAACTATACTATGAAGAAGATGAACCTAAAATTACATAGGGTACAAAAGTTCCAAGGAAAGGGAATAAGTGAAGAAGTGAGACATATGCTTAAATATGGAGTTACTGAAGTGTTTTGGTTTGTCACTTGGTTGATGCCTAAAGTGAATGACGTTGTAGAGAGGTTAGGAAAAAAAAGTGCTTGACCACTTTAGTAGTGACCATGGGGAATGTGGATCAAATAACATGACTCCCATTGTGGATGGGTGATCTGGGTCTCACAAGCCATCCTAACAAGTATAGAATTGGGGGATAAATATTGTGAGGAGAGGATGCTGTGGCACAGTAGAGGGTATTTAGTGTTGATTATACCATTTTTAAATAACATGCTTTTTTTTCCCTTTCTGGTCTGATGTGCTATTTTAAGTGACTTTAACTTAAAGTGGAGTAGACCAAGCAGCATTATTTGAAAGCACCTTCTTGGTGAGGAATTAAAAGAGAGGCATAGCTATACATCTAAAAGAGAGAGTTGTACATATTAAAGATACTTGCCTGTTACTATAGAGAATATATATATTTTTTAAGAGTCTGTCTCTCATTACAGAGGGAGAACTGTTTATAAGAGACATTTGCCTTTGCCTTTCAGTGCAGAAGGAATATTGGTGTGGAATGGAGTAAGAAATGTGCTGTGGTGACTAAACTGTCACCTTTATTTTGTCTAAAATGGAGAAGTATTTTGAAACTCTATTACTGATCAGCATGGTGATGAATCAACCTCTGCTGAGCATTCAAGACTAGAAAAGGCAATTGAGAGACAATTTTTAATTGACAACAACAGACAATTGTGCTAAAGGAAGTATTGTGAACTAATGAAGCGTTGTTTAGATCTGAGGAGCTCAAGTTGCAGATTCCTAAAAACATTCCAAAATGCCAGTAAGTGCAATACTATGATTTACAACCAAAATAACAAAAACTGAGGAACACAAGTAAGGAAACAACTGATAAAATCCTTTATAAAATCGTTTATTAGTGCTTTTGTCCACTAACCACAGGTGAACTCCATCAGCTAGCAATGTATTTTATATAATCATCATTTTATATAAAAATTCACCAATCAGTACATCCTCCTAAAAAACATCAGCATTAATTATCCCATCCCTAACATACATCCTAAACCTCTTTACAATAATCAACTTCTCATAACCTTAATATTAAGTTAAAATCACCCTTATACCATGACAATTAAAAACAAAAATTACATACATATATACATATAAATAATTATATACATGTAGATGAATATAAGTGTAGCACTAGTATACTTAATTATGTTCTTAAGAAATAATGGTAATAATATTAACAATACAACCTAAGGTGTTTATCTAATTAGAGCCCCAAGTTTTAAGAAACATGAGCTCAAGCAATGGTCATTAAGACCTGGACAGCTAAAGGCATTCAGTTTAAGCTGCTTTTTCTCGAGTAAGAGGTTAACAGGACCCCCCCTCAGACCCATTCTAACAGTATCAATGGCCATATATTTTTATATAAAATGATGAATGGGAAATCCGTCATTATCTGATGAAGTTCACCTGTGGTTAGTGGAGGAAAGAGCTAATAAAGGATTTTATAAAGGATTTTACCGGTTGTTTCCTTACCCGTGTTCCTCAGTTTTTGTTATTTTGCTTGTTTAGCAGTTTGTCGTCTGTTTTCAAATACTATGATTTAGATTTGGAAAGAATGGGCGCATTACTAAATATATAACCACAAAAAAGAATGTACTCCATGAGGTAAATGTATTGATACCAAAAACAGATAAAATAGATAAACCACAGTCCAATATGGTAGCGAAGACAACCAGGCACTCTGTCAGCTTAATATAACATAAAATTTATTCAGACAAAATCAAAACTCTTGGTAAGCGCTTTCGCTTAATAGCTTCATCAGACCTTAATGCAGTTAAACATACAAAATCCTATTTAAGCAAAGTCAAACTTCTTGTACCCAATCACAGACAAACTTCTGTCAAAGCAATTAAGTTAAAGCCATAAAGCACACACACACATATATATATATATATATATAAACTCTTTACAAACTAAAAACAATGTATACATATGATTTAAAACATGTTCATATGTGCACCTTATATAAATTAATACATTAAAAAAATATATATATATATATATATATATATATATATATATATATATATATAGAACATTTATTTATTCTCCTATTTTTTAAAAGAGGTTCTATGGATGCTCTTTCATTGAGCCCTCTCCCTGTATCTGCTCTCATAGCAATAATCCAGTTAACTTCCCTACTTTCTGTAAAGTTTCTAATGTCACCTTTTCTAATACTTGGTTTAATGACATCTATGACCCTGAAAGTAAAACTATGTTCTTCTCCTGAACTCATGACATGTTTTGACAGTGCATTACATTCAGATTTAATTTGAATGTTATACAGATGTTCTCTTATTCTGTCCTTAAGGATACAGTCTGTCTTTCCTATATAAAATAAATGACAGAACTCACACTCCGCTAAGTATACTACATGGGGTGTGAGGCAGGTTGCTGATGTCTTAAAAACATATTTCTTGTGTGTATCTGGATGTATAAAGGTACTACTGGTATTATTGTACGGACAATAATTACATCTCGCACAAGGTTGTGTCAATGTGTCCGCATCTACTCTGTCTTTCCTACCAATATTGTAGCAAAGTAACCTCTTCAAGTTCTTATTTTTATTGGAGAACCTAGGTCTCTCCCCTACTAATTCATTTATATCCGGATTTACTGTTAACATAGACATTTTTTTTTTAAATATCTATAAGTTGTTTATTATCACTAGTATAAAAAAGTGGGATCTTTAAAGAACTACTATTAAAGCTAGATGTGGCCACTTGTTCAACCACTGCTGTTGGTCCATAATATGGTTGTGCTCTATTTTTCCTCAAATTATTAGTTGATATTAGGTTCTCATTGATCTCATGTTTCTTATAGCCCCTATTTATAAGTCTGTTCTCTACACTATTCATATCTGTCAAAAAACCTTCTTCTGTGGGGTTTAGTCTAGATGCTCTAACTCCCTGACCCTTAATTAGGTTTTTAAAAACATACCCCAGATGCATGCTAATGCTAACCAGGAGTGAATTCCTATAACAGGGTTTTCTAAAAATTCTTGTATTTATTAGGCCATTTGGTAGTTTCTCAATGAAAATATCTAGGTATTCAATCCTCACATCTGATGATGTCATGGTAAATTAAAAAAAAACTAGTAAGGTTATTTATCTTATCAACAAAATCTACTAGTTGTTCTTGGCTACCTGTCCACAAAAGGAAAATATTGTCCATGAAACGATGATAAAAAGTTACATATTGTACAAATAACTGCTCGAAACAGAGAAATATTTTCCCAGTGGGCCAAAAACATGTTGGCATAGCTATGGGCACAAGAAGTGCCCATAGCTACGCCATCATTTTGAATATAAATCTGTTCATTGAATATAAAAACATTATTCTCCAATACTGTCTAAAAATTGACAGATTAGATCTATCTTGACATTGTCATATTCACTTCCATTGGACAGGTAATCATGTATATAGGAAATACCCAACGAATTTGGAATTATAGTAAAAAGTGACTGAACGTCTAGTGTAACAAAGATAAACTTTCCAACATTATCAGAACTACTAATATATTCATACAGATCAATGAGGAACTGTTTAGTATCCCTTAGGACCATCCTACATTTATTTATGATTGGTTGACAGTGTTTCTCTATGTATATGGGCATGGGTTCTGTAACCCACCCACCACCTACTACTATTGCTCTCATAGGTGGTCTGAGTCCATCTTTGTGAACCTTTGCTAAACCCTGTATAACAGGAATCAAAAGATTCTTTACCTGTAGATATCTATGAGTCACACAGGAATAGAGTTCACTGTTCAAATTATCAGATAACATTGTAGTAATCGAGCTAATAATTTGGTGCGTTTGTATTATAGTAATATGACTATAGAACTTATTATCAGATAACATCCTCTCCATAGCTTCAACATATTGCTCATAATCCATTATTACAACAGGACCTCCTTTATCTGCAGGTCTAATCGCTATCATTTAATTTCTTTGTAATTTTCTAAGTGCTTCTCTTTCACTGTGACTCAAATTATTTCTACTCTTGTTAGATTTCTTAGAGCTTCCTTTGTTACGATAAAATGTATGTAATTAATCTTCTGTACAGTAATTTTACCGGTTGTTTCCTTGCCCGTGTTCCTCAGTTTTTGTTATTTTGGTTGTTTAGCAGTTTGTCTGTTTTCGAATACTATGATTTAGATTTGGAAAGAATGGGCACATTACTAAATATCATTTAACTGTTAAAAGTGTACCTCCCCAAATGTTACTTTTTGCAATGGAAATGTAACCATTTCTGCAGATGCTGTATCAACTAAAATGTGAAATTTTCAGGAAGATGCTAATAATGAAAATGTGTAATTTCTGGCAACATGTTAAGAAAACTGTACCAAAGGAATATGCTAACATTTTTGCTAGACCTCTAGAGTCAGACTGTTACTTCTATGCTACATCTTAGCTAAATGTGCAATATCGGTGACTGGGAATGAAGTGAATGGGTTACTAAATTCTGGAGCATGGTCACACATTAATAACCCTTATATCTGTAAGCATAACATCTAAATCTATAACAAGAGAAAGGTAGACATGCTATGTGTTCAAGGAGATAAGAAAAATTAGCCAGTAACACATGTAATAATCCATACACTGTTGGGTAAAGAATTGCTTCATTATGGCTTTAGTTCCTAATCCAACATATGATATTCTAACAGGTCAAGATTTTATTTTCAGTTAAAGACACCATGGAATTACAGAGAAAGGGATCACAGTTAAATAACTTATGGCTGAAAAATACTCTTAATAAGAACTGGAAGACCGCAAAAGCAGCATGACACTCTGTTAACAATATAGTCCATCCCCCCCTGCACCACCTTAGTAATGGGTGCTAACCCTAGCCCTAATGCTGCCCTTTCTGCCAACCCTAACCCTACACCTTAACATCAGTAAAACCTTCCCATAACACTGCCACTACATAAGACAGACTCAGACACACAAACACTCACAAACAACACTATCCCCAGGATTCTGCAAGCTCTGCACGGAGTGCAGGAATAGTGCAAGAGCTGCTGCAGGCAATATGGCTGTCATACGATCCAGGAATAAGCTCCTGGGATGTGCACAAGCGCTCCTGCACTATTCCTGCATGGACACAGCTCCTGTATGCAAATTACCTCATTTGCAGGTGAAAACCATGCAAATGAGCTGAATTTGTGATCCAGGAAGCTGGCAGCAGGCCGTGCAGGACTAGTGTAATCTGCAGAAATGCATTTGGTTAGTAACTGAGTACATTTCTGCAAACTACAAAACGGAGCCATGACCACTCCAGATGGATGTATATAATGCGTAAAGCATGCCAGTGGCCAAATATATGGCCATCGGCATGGAAAACAGTCACAAAAATAAAAAATAAATTTCTTTTCCGGGACGATTTCGGTTGTTTAAGCGTAGAGCAGTGGCACACAAATGGGATCGACCTGAAAACAGAAAAACCTTGAAATAAGCATTCTATCCAAAATCATAATTTTGCCATTATACTCAATGGCAGGCCGAAGACAACATGGCCAGTGAATAGTGGTTGCTAAGGAGGAAGGCTCAGTGTCAGACTTGTAACTAGGCATTAGCAGGCAATCCTATGCAAATGAGGGGAATGATATTGAATCCCAGATTCCCCCTCATGGCTAGCCTGCACCCAACTGTGTAGGTGTAGGAAGACCATGGTGCAAGCCTAAGAGCTAGCTGAAATCAAAGAGGGGTGTGTCAGGCATACTGTAAGCTTATTGGAGCCCTGTGGCTCGGGTTTGCCCTTAGCTTAGCAGAGCTAAGTAAGGGGGGTGGCTGAAGCTGGCAAGCACTCTTTACATTGCCTAAGCGAGTGTGCATGCTGAGCACTGTGTTTTAAAGGGAAAAAAAGTAAACCAGGAAATAGCAGCTCCACGCACATCTGAGCACTGTGTTTGCGCGGCGTGCCTTGGGGCTTAAACAGGAAGGCAATAGGAAGGGAAAACAGCAGTAGGAAGCTAATCAAGGAGAACTAGGATAGCTTGCAGGTGAAATGTATCAGAATCAGCAAATTACACAGGCAGCAACCCAGCCCATAACACCAGCATAAACTATGCAGACAGCTTTCCCTCTGGTTTTTCCCACAAACTCTATACCACTGGTGTACACAAGTGGGGAAATTTTACCAAACAAAAACAACAAAATGATAGGGGCTACAGCAGCTATCATAAATCAACATGTGGAAGAGGCAATGGTGTGGATGAGAATACTGATGACCATCCCACAGAGAGGAGAAGGAGAAGAGTGTACAGACCCAGGGTAACCTACCAGGGGCTACATCAGCTGGAGATAGTGGAGTGCTATAGGCTAACAGGGACCTCCTACAGCAAATTGTTGAGCTGTGCTGGCCACACCTCACACACAGAACCAACAGAGGGGAACCCATCCCAGTGGATGCCAAGGTATGTGTAGGCCTAAGAATACTAGCCACAGGTACCTTCTAAAGGCCAACTGGGGATATCACGGGGATCTCACAGGCATCAGCATCCAGGGTACTCCACCAGTACCTGGATGCCATGTCAGCAAATGCCAGTGAGCATGTATATTTCCACAACAACCATGAGGCATTGACCAACAATATGCATCTCTTCCACCAAATAGCAGAATACCCTGAGGTAGTGGGTGCTATAAACTGCATACACATATGCATCAATGCAGCACATGGTGAGTGGGGTAGGGTCTACATCAACCGCAAGGGCTTTCCATCCATCAACTGCCAGGTTGTGTGCGATGCCCAGACCATTATAATGAATGTGTGTGCTGGCTTCCCTGGAAGCTATCACAACTCCCACATCAGGCATATGACTCAGCTGTACCAGAGATTTGCCAATGTGGGCATCCCTTACACCCACCTAGTGGGGGATTCTGGTTATGCACTGGAGCCATGGCTGATGACTTCTTCTTCTTCTTCTTTCGGCTTTTCCCATTTAGGGGTTGCCACAGCAGATCATCTGTCCTGTCATGATTGGCAGTGGAGGCTTACAGTGTCGAGTTGCCAGCTCAGCACCCAACCTTCCACAGAAGGCACACACATGCACGCACTCACACCTAGGGCCAATTTAGAGTGTCCAATCCACCTACAGCATTTCTTTGGGATGTGGGAGGAAACCAGAGCACCAGGAGAAAACCCACGTGACTGCAGGGAGGACATGCAGACTCCGCACAGAAGGCAAACCAGCTGAGGATCGAACCGGAGAATCACTTGCTGTGAGGCGGCAACACTAACCACTGCACCACCGCGGCCATCCATAACCATGGCTCATGACACCCATCAGAAATGCACACACACACCCAGAACTCCATAATGAGGCACATGCACAGACCAAAATTATAATAAAGCATGTGTTTGTGATGCTCAAGTCATGGTTCCGGTGCCTGGATGTATCCGCTGGAGCCTTGCAGTACTCACCAGCTACATGTACCCAAATTGTCACTGTATGTGCCAAGCTACAAAGTATGATCCTGTGGAAATAGCTACATCAGGAAGAGCATGGGGTAGGGCCACACAGCCCCTGACCATTGCCAAGGCCTGCACAGGCATGAAGTGACTCAGAGGTGGAACAACCTGAGCCTGCCCCAGTAGGCAGAAGGAGGTGTGTCCAGTATGCCCAAGTCATGGCAAAGAGGCAATGCATAGTACATACACTGAAACAGTAGGAACCCAGGGAATGACACCTGTCACTGACTCACACATACAGTAAAAGGGATGCCAAACATGACACTACCTGTGCTTAACCATGTATAGGGAGTGTACTATATGCATCTGACATAGTCAGTCCTCCAGCACCATCCTCAATACTGGCACAGCTACAAGGTAAGTCACTCTCCCTATCAATTGTTGAATGGAGTAGTATGTTTTGTTGCTTGTATCTATAGTATGGATGTGAGCATGCAAGGGAATCGGGTTGCTGAATGGGATTCCAGCAGATAGTAGACACCTATAGTGGCAACATGAAATCTGTAACAAATACTGGTGTCACCATAGTAGCCAGTACTAGAGAGGGTGACAAAACTCACTGCAGGAAATGTGGTGGGCCATGTGTGTCCATAGGACACACACATGCCAGTCAGGGAGGCTCACATACCCAACAACAGTCTCAGCCAGCAGAATGGGCATAGACAAACACAAACAAAGGCTGTGCTAATGCCTCTGGTTGATGGCTATGGAGAACATCCCCCTCCAGACCTACACAGAGAGACTACAACAGGTCAGGCAGTGGGATGTTAGTTCTGAAGGGTAAGAAGTCTGAAACTGAAATGTAGGTCAATCAAACCTAAGACCTGTAGAACATTGATATGCCTATAGTCAACATGATAGGTCAGAATACAGAATGAAATGGAGTACCTGAAATACCAGTACAGTCATACCAAATGTGCACAAGTGTCAGGTGTGCCCCCCCAATCCTATGCAGAAATGTAGTAACATGTATGTGTAGGTGTAAAACAGTGGAGCACAGATTACCTGAGCTGGCCAAAGTAGCAAGATAGATTGTAGCATGTGTACAATATGCAGGGCTGGGTGTGTTAGGTTGGTGTGTGTTGTATATTGTGTGACAGTGGTCAATATCTAGGCATGGTGAGGTTTGTCCTAGTGGCCACTGGCCAGTACTGTCGATGACAGGGCCAAGTTCTCACAACTACAGTGCCAAAAACAATACATCCCAGCAAAACACATTCCAGCAGTAAGCCATAGTAAATGTTTGGAAGTAATATCTGTCACCATCTGAAAGATGAACATGGCATGAATTTGGGTCCAGACATACAAATAGTACACAGGTGAAAATACCTTAGACAGACAGTGTATAATATGTTGCTGTCAAATGGATGCACCTTTGGAATTGTACATTCAGGTTAGCATCACATTAGTTGGGTTTGTATTATGGAATACCGATGTCGTCTGGCCAAACAGTGGCAGACCACAAAGGTCACAGGTATGAAGTATTGAGAAACTGCTGATGTCCCTGCACAAGCCAGCATAAGTGGAATTCCCCATGCATATCTGTGAATCAGATGCAAGTAGTGTCCATAGCACACATGCACCCAGCTCACCTCACCATCACCCACAGCTACCTCTCTGGTCTTATCCCTGCTATTGGAAATGAGTACAATATGACCCCCACCTCTGTATAGCAATAGCCAAAGAATGCAGCATGCAGAACAGGTGTCCCATGCAGGTGTGTCCCTAGCTGTAAGCAGCACCCTGCCAGCATCCACACTACTGGATCAATAATGACAGAAAGTATTGGCATGAAGACCTTGCACACCTACCCTGTCACCCCAGGTGAATATAATGTATTGTAGTCTGGGACTGTAGGGGTGACAAAATGCAATGGCCTGCTACAGCTGGCCTGCATCATTACCAAATGGCTATAGTTTTCTGCCAAAGGCCTGTGTCTCGCCCATATTGCCAATGTATGTTATGTCATGGACTCCCAAATAACAACATAACACAGTCCACAGAACCCAAATGCAAAGTCATGTGGACACATTTCAGTAACATGTCCACCATGTCCTACTGCATGAGCTGTGAACCAACACCAAATTACTGCTGGGATGAAGTGATAACTATGGGGAACTTATCATATAATGTTTGCATAATGTTTGGAAGAGGATAGAATAATAGAGGGGGGGGGTAGGAGCATGGGCGGCATGGAGTGTGTGAAGTCTGAAACTCAGCCGTATGCACATACTATCCCTGCCTGCAAAAACAGGAATGGGTGGCTACCAACCTGTTTGTAAACCACAATGTGAATGGGGTAATGTGCAGAATTATGACTCCTGCCTTTGGGTAACCTGTGTGAATCTGTACAGCTGTGTGGTATGGCCACAGCAAGATATGGCCATACTGTCACGTTGATGGATGTACAAGCATGAGATCCTCAGCCACCACTATACCGAGGTGCTGAACCATTTACACAGACCCATCAGCAAGTGTCTGCATATTCCCCTCCAGAATGGCATGATTGTGCAAGAATATGTAGGCTGCAGACCATAATACTGGACACAGCTGCATTCACCCTGTGTTTCCAGGACATTACTGCAAGCAAATATGTATACCTGACAGTACTTGATGACATAAAACATCACAGTGTAAAACAGTACATATGTCTGAATATCTCTGCTAACACTAAGACCATGTAGCAGAAGCAGCACATACACAATTACCTACAGTAACCCACTATCCTTTGCCCATTTCGACCCCATATTGTCAACCGATCTACAGATAACCTGTAGAAACAGGTTGCTAGCTGTAGGTTTAGAACACAAAAGCCTGCACTGGAGTACAACCTACAAGGAATGGATTCACACATTTAATACAGAAGGTCATACTGGGCATGCTCCCACACTTATGAAGCCCATGTCTGGCAATAACAGTGGACTATACATATCTGACAGTCACAGATGTTTGTGCACACACTCCTCAGTACACCAGTCATGCTTTGCACACACATTTGATAGGAATACACACATATATCCAAGGACAACACACAATAATAGACCAAAATTACACATACATAGATGTGTGGAAGAGAGTGACAGACAGTGACAAAGAGACCCCATCATGAGGCCTGTACTACCCAGCACACTTCCAATTGGCTAAAACCACATGCTGTGCAAATGTCAATCACTGTAGACATTTGCCTCTGGTATCCCTCAACACTATAATGTCTGTGGTGCTTGTGATAACCGTATAACATGACTGCATAAGTCAGTAGTCATCTAGCAGTTTTATACATGTACCTGTGAAATATAAACCTGTGTGTGCCTGAGTGTTGTGTGTCTGCTTCCATATGAATGGGTTATGGCCCATGCACACACACTGCACTCCCCATTGCCCTACTATGGCAAGCCTGCTGATGTCTTCACCTTGAAATACACCTTTGGGGAAGAAATAGCCCTATAAACTCCATGGCGCATGCTATAACTGTATAAAGATATAGTGTGATGTACTAGTTAGGTAGGAACTCTATTCCCAGAAATGGCAACTGTAGAACTTTGTGTGTTTGTCTGTGTAGGGATCTATGCTTTTGAGGCAATTCAGACTCACTGCAATTTCAAATGCCCTACTTTGGCACGTCTGCTGATGTCATTCACTTTGAAATACACCTTTGGGGAAAGAGTAACCCAGTAAGCTCCGTGGCATGTGCTATAACTGTGTAATGCTGTAGTGTGATGTACTAGTTAGGTAGGAGCTCTATTCCCAGACATGGCAACCATAGAACTTTGTGTGCGTGTGTTTGTCTGTGTAGGGATCAATGCTTTTGAGGCCATTCACACTCACTACAATTTCAAATGCCCTACTTTGGCAGGGCTGATGATGTCATTCACTTTGAAATACACCTTTGGGGGAGGAGTAGCCCAGTAAGCTCCATGGTGCATGCTATAACTTCGTAATGCTGTAGTATTATGTACTAGTTAGGTAGGAGTTCTATTCCCAGACATGGTAACTGTAGAAGTTTGTGTGTGTGTTTGTCTGTGTAGAGATCAATGCTTTTGAGGCCATTCACACTCACTACAATTTCAAATGCCCTACTTTGGCAAGGCTGCTGATGTCATTCACTTTGAAATACACCTTTGGGGAGAGAGTAGGCCTGTAAGCTCCATGGCATGTCCTATAACTGTGTAAAGCTGTAGTGTGATGTACTAGTTAGGTAGGAGTACTTATCCCAGATGTGGCAACTGTGAATCTCTGTGTGTACAAGTATTAGTGTTTTTGTGGCCATTCACAGTCACTAGGCACTCCTAAAAATGGAGAACATCGATATCTGTGCAGTAACAGAGATCTGATCCAAGGCTCCAGAGAGCACCCCTGCAATACCATGTACACCTCTCACCACACCTGTCAGCCAGCAAACCAGGACCAAAGCAATAAAGGTGGGGGAGTGTCCATATTCACCAAGGATATTCACACCATCAGGCTACTTGCCCAACAGAATGCATCTGAAATACCCCCCGGTGCAACTAACACTAGGTCAGACTGCAATCCAAATTGTATAGCTTGCTACAGATTCCCCACCATGCCCCAAGATTCCCACTACACCTTTTGAACATAATGGGAAATATTATTTTACAACCAAACACCCTAATACTGGGTGACTTACACTATCCTGCATTAACTGAGAAAAGTACTTGTGTACCAACACGTGTGCCCAACGGTTCTTGGAAGTCATAATTCCCAGTGCCCTGGATCAAGTAACCCATAGTCCCACCAGGGGCTCAAATATCCTAGACCTGGTCATTACCAACATGGGAAATCAATGCTACACACCTATGGTTACCCCATTGGTGGTCAGGTCTGTCCATAAGCTAATCATCCTTAACATTCACATCCTCCCCCACACCCCAGTAAGGAAACCTCTGTAACACATATCTCCAAAGCCAACGTCATGCTACACATGTCAGATGTGACTAACGTCATGACACCCATGCAGATGGGAACTAAAAGGGTGACTGCTGAATCCTACATGAAGGCACTGTATGAGCACATCCACTCGTGCATGAATTGTGCCATCCAATATAGAACCAAGACACTCCCCACCAAGAAAAGGAAGCTAATGTGGTGGCCCCCTGCCATAAACATACTGTACTTTCCCGGTCAACAAATGTTAAATAAAAAATAAAAATAAAATAAAAAAATAAATACAACAAAAGGAATAAATTGTTGCAGAAACAGAGGAATTAACAGGATACAAAATACTCCCTTACCAGCCACAGTAAGAAGCTGAGATCCTACATAACATCCACCAAAGCTAGTTATGAACATAATATAGCCAAAGATGCCAAAGACAACTGCAAGCCATTCCATAGCTGTGTCAGGAATCTAAATGGCAATGCTCAGATCTGCTCTGAGCTACAACAGGATGGTATTAAATATACTCCTCCCAAGGATATTGCCAATATCCTGGCAGATCGATTCAGTGCCAACTGCACCCCCATCCCACCCAGAAAAAGCCCATCTCAACACTGAAGGATTGCCAGATTCTGGTAATAATGGCCACACAGGTAAAAAACACACTCTACAGAGCTAAGACAACAGCAGCCATGGGACCAGTCAACATCCCTGGCTGTGTACTACATGAACTACAAAATGAACTAGCACCTCACCTGCATGCCATGTCTAATCATAGCCACACCTCAGGCTTTGTGCCCACTGTGTGGCACACAGCTACAGTTATCCCAGTCCACAAGGGGGAATCCACCTTGGATCCTGGGAACTACAGCCCCAGCAGTATGACGTGCCTGATCTGCAAGGAATTATCATGGAAATTAAAACAAAGACATTGGTAACACTGGACCCCAACCAGGTTGAGTTTGTGAAGGGCTGATCATGTCACCTCAACCTGACTGACAACTTTGAATCAATCTCCAGAGCTGTGGATGAGGGTAAGGTGATTCACACAGCCGATTCAGATCTTGCCAAGGCCTTCGGCACCATCCCCCAGTCTGGAATCATAGATAAATGTACCAAGCTGGCCATTAATCCCTATGTCACCTGATGGACTGCCAACTGCTGTACTTACAGAACCAACACTGTAAATGTAGGTGACACCAACTCCAGCACCAGACAAGTGACAGTTGGAGTAACTCAGGGTTCAGTCCTGGGAACACCCTTGTTTGGCATTTACTGCTCTGAAGTACAGTCCAACACTAAGGGGCTCGGGCAAACAAAGGTCACATGACTGCACACTGGGAGTCAATACTGAATCCCCATATGATACGAATATTCTACAGAAGGGCCTTACAGAATGAGACGCTTGGTGCCTGAGCCATGGCTTCAAGATCAATGCCAAGAAATGTATAGTTATCCCCTTTGGGAAGGGACATGTACCTGTGAAGTACCACATAGGTGGCAGTGCACTAAACACCTAAAGTGTGATAAAAGATGTAGGGACACAGGTGGACAGTGGTCTCACCTGTGATAACCACATCACCACAACAGTAAGGAAATCCACCTATGTGGCACACCTCATCACTAACGGCTTTACATCCAGGAAAAAGGAGGCCATCATCCCACTGTAATCATCTCTCAGTAGACCCAGTACAGACTACAATGGCCCATTACATATGTACCGCACAAGACATCTGCAACAACTAGAAAGGCTGCAGACATACCTCACTAAAAAAATCACAGGCCTAAACCAGATGCCCTATGCTGACCATCTGAAAATCATCCAGCTATACTCTGTCACATATTGTGTACTCAGAGGCGATCTCAGCTTAACATACAATGCCATGTCAAACCCACAGCTATTGGACATGCTACACTTAAAGAATTCCAAACCCTTACAGCCACATGCTCCAGGGATCCAAACCTTGTCATCACAATGAACAATACATGCTGGAGGGATGTGTTCCTGACCCAAAGACTTCCCAGACTCAGGCATAGACTGCCCATACATGAAAAGCAGAGTGCCTCTTTGGCCCTCTTCAAAAGGAACCTGGACGATTGGATGGGAGATAAGAAATTGACCCAAGGGATCATGTCAGTTGCCCTGCTAGACAGGGGTCCAGGGAAGTAAATACTGTGGGAAGACATAGCCAGGGAATTGTCATGGCTAGGCATGTATAGGCCCTAGGGCTGATAGCCAAGTACCAACCTATGAACATATGACCTACACTTTCATTGCCCAACCTTGGCAAGGCTGCTGATGTCATTCACTTTGAAATACATCTTTGGGGAAAGAATAACCCATTTAGCTCTATGGCACGTGCTGTAACTGCATAATGCTGTAGCGTGATGTGCTAGTTATGTAGGAGTTCTAATCACAGACATGGCAACTGTAAAGATTTGCGTGTTTGTTTGTGTAGGGATCAATGCTTTTGAGGCCTTTCACATTCACTGCAACTTCCAGTGTCCTACTTTAACAAGCCTGCTGATGTCATTCACTTTGAACTACACCTTTGGGGAAGGAGTAGCCCAGTAATCTCCATGGCATGTGCTATAGCTGTGTAATGCTGTAGTTTGATGTACCAGTTAGGTAGGAGTTCTAATCCCAGACATGGCAACTGTACAATTTGTGTGTTTGTTTGTCTGTGTAGGGATCAATGCTTTTGAGACCATTCACAGTCACTACAACTTCCATTGCCCTACTTTGGCAAACCTGCTGATGTCATTCACTTTGAAATGCACCTTTGGGGAAGGAATAGCCCACTAAGCTCTGTGGCACATGCTATAACTGCATAATGCTGTAGTGTGATGTACTAGTTAGGTATCTGTTCTAATCCCAGACATGGCAACTGTGAGACTTTGTGTATGTGTGTGTGTGTGTGTGTGTGTGTGTGTGTGTGTGTGTGTGTGTGTGTGTGTATGTGTGCTTGTCATATGTATCATGTGTGGAGGAAGCTATGAGTGTGTAATAATAGGACTCATTGTGGAGTGGGTTTTGCAAATTTCTTATATGGTGGGCCTATTATATGTCACATTGTCCACCTTACAAGGATAACAGATGTCAAACAGCAGAGAGGCTGGGGTAGACAATCCAAACCTCTACATGTGACATCATGGCTTGGGGAACAGTATAGGAAACCCTTGTATTACCCAGAGAACACTCTCCACTCAGCTAGGCAACAACCACTATGTTGGTAGTTCCCTGCATATTGCCCACAGATAGTAACCATGGTGTGATTGCAATGGACTACAGAGGACATGGCGCCATGTCCCATCCCTACAATAGGCAAATCATTGCATACAGTGCTCCTTCACTATGTTCCCCCACTGGACGCCTGCAACAACTGTAGAGCCAGCAAATGTAACCCACAAGGACATACCATGCCTTACACACATGCCCTGTATGGATAGATGCCACTGACACCAGGGAATACCTGTATCATGCTGTCAGTGTAGGTGCAGGGTCAACCTGGTGTCCATTGCCACTTCTCACCACATGAGGTCAGGAATGGCGCATCTGATGATAACAATCTATCTACAGAACATGCCCTAGACACTCCAGGTACACTTCCACATGTCACAGAACATGCATGTGGGGCGTGTGCACATCCTGGACACCATCCATGTTATGGAATATAGAACACATACATGGCAAGCATTGCACAGCACCGGCCACCCACAATAGTAACCCAGATGGCTGGATGGTGAAAACAATACCCACCTGTGTGGGCCAGTCCAGACACTACACCCCTGAGCCACACTGCAGACCATTTTCATGTGGCCTGATTCCAAAGTATACCCTTTACCTAGCCTTATACAGCCTTATGGAACAGTCAACCACTACACACCTGTGAAGCAATGCACCCATGCATGTCAATACTGGCAAACCTGTGTGTGTGTGTGTGTGTGTGTGTGTGTGTGTGTGTGTGTGTGTGTGTGTGTGTGTGTGTGTGTGTGTGTGTGTGTGGAGTATAATGATCTGGATGCCATTCATACTCACTACACCTCTCATTGGCCTACTGAAGCATGGGTTCTGCTGTCAGACACCTTGACATACCCTTTGCCCATATATCATCCTGATAACCCCTGTGGTGCATGTGATACCTGCATATTACTGTATTGTAAACTAGCTAGTTAGGAAGTCTAATCCTGACCCTGCCAACTGTGATAATGTGTGTGAGTCCCTGAGAGATTGTGGCTGTGTCGACCTTGACACCTGTTCTTGTGGACAGGCATGTGTACTACACCTACCTTATCCCTCCTTTATCACTGTTGCGGATGTCACTCACTGTCAAATATACCTTTACAGAATTCTCCAACATGTAAGCTCTGTAGTGCATGCAATAACTGCACAGACATGTAATATTAATACATAGTCAAGCAGGGGGTTGAAACCCCGTACTGGTAAGTATGTGACACAAGCATGCTTAGGCTTTACTCTCCCACCCCCTCTCTGTCTTACTTTATCTCTGTCTGTCTCTCTCACTCCCTCTCTGGTGGATGTGGAGAAGTACACCTGCTTTGCTTAGGCAGCAGCTTCTGTTTTGTAAGTGATGCTCATGATCAGCTGATGACCCCTGCACAAATTGCAGTCCCCCACTAGATGATTGCATGTGGAACAGCTGTGGTAACATTCCCATAGCCAATTGCATGGAAACACACTCCTATAACTAGGAACATCATGTGGGTGTTGGCCCTTTTCATTCACTGTGAGCAGGACTTCATATCGATGTTTGCCGAACAGCATTACAGATGGTAGTGGGATATACCTCTAACAACATACACTGTGGAGACAGGCCAAAAAACAGGAGGGTGATGTTCCAGACATGACTGCAGAATGTAAGTGTTGCTCTTCTGCATTTGGAGTAATGTTGGTTTAACAGGGTTTGTGTGGATATGGCTGGTCTACATGATTTAATACCTGTCATGACAGTGTTATGTGTTTGAGGAAACTCCCACCTGTAGGGTATTTGCAGACTGGCCGGTGTTTGGAGTCTTATGTGTCCTGTGTTACTCACAGATTACCTTACTTAGAACTGCAGAAGCATAGCCTGAGGATTGCAGTCAGTACATGGTGACAGCCATGAGAGATACTGACTTTATATCCCTCATAGGACATATGTCACAATAAAAACAGTAAATGTGTGAGGTTATTACAGCAACATGTCAATACTGGCCCTGTGTTTGTGCCTCCAGTCACAAGTTTGTTTGTACACCACTTTTTATTGACATCATACCTGATAACAAGCCAGTGAGATATCAGACTGCCAGACATGTTATGTATAGTAGGGGTTATATTTGAGGACATAACCTGGGCATTCTGTGGTTGTGTGTACAGTAGTGAGGTCTGTGTACTTATGGTGATTGTCGACAGTATGTGTAATGCAAATATGTACCTTGGCCTGTGTACAAACTGTGGTAGATGTCATTGTTCTTGGTCCTGTTCTATCTGATGTTAAATGCTGCTCCAGTGTATGGTGCCCTATTGGCTTACATGTTTGTAGGGCCAAACACATGCATGTCCCATACCACAGACAGGCATTGGACCACACTGTGTCATGGCCCGGTATATGTAGGGTTAGTGTGTAAGTGGCACATATGAGGATGGTATTGATCAGACAGTCCATATACTGTAATATTAAGCTTGCTTACCATATGTGACTGTGGCTGTGTGGGTATGCACTTTCACATAGGTGTATGTTACTCTGTGCTGTGACATACCTGTAGAGCCTGCTATATTTGCAGGTACATGTGTATTCCCCCATAAGAAATGTAGGCCAGTGTTGTGGCAGTCTGCCTGTAGTTTGCACAGTGCTTTGTTATATGCCTCGCAGCTTAGTGCAATTACCCAGTGTGATGTTATGTCCAGATATTTTCCAGATGTACTGCTGCCAGGCCACCATAACTGTCATGTATTTCTGACAAAGCAGTGGGATGCTGTACAGATGTATGTCACTCACTAGTGGGTAGCATGTGGCCATGTGACCTCTACACCACCAGTTATTATGTATCAGGACAGACAGGAGTGTGTGAATGCATAAACTGTGTGGGCATATGTAGTCCAGTATTTATGTGATATACCTATTTACATGGCTGTTAACATCCACATTGTCAGGCTTGGTCCACATGTCTCACACTAAGGGGATCTGTGTATACCTCTGGACTGACCAGAGTGTGCCAGACTGTCCACATTTATTGGTCATATCTCTGCTATAGTCCATAGGATCATTACTGTGATATCAATGGTACTGTACTATGATGACCTTAGGATGTCTGTCAGTAACTGATGGTGTACATGTCAATAGCAGATGTGACCTCCCACACACAACATTTCTGTTAAGACAACCCTTGTTACAGTAGCAACAGTCTACATATATACCTGCAATACATACATGACATCCCCTTGCACTAAGCGGTTGAGACTATTGGTGCTGAGGTATGACTCCACTCCATGTTCTGGACATATGGTAAAGATATATGTATATATATATATATATATATATATATATATATATATATATATATATATATATATATATATCCATATAATATATATAGATATATACACACACATACATATCTATATACATATATATATATATATATATATATATATATATATATATATATATATACACACACACACATATACACACACACACACACACACATATATATATATATATATATATATATATATATATATATATATATATATATATATATATATATATACATATATACACATCTATATATGTCTACACATATACAGATATATAGATTGATATATATGCACATATAGATATATATATCTACATATATATCAACATAAATAGATATATATATATACATATATGATGTACACACACACACACACACACACACACACACACACACACACACATATATATATATATATATATATATATATATATACAGAGAGCTCTATATATGGCCATATATATGATGCACTATACAGATGTATATAAATACATATATATGAATATATATGTGTATGTACATATGTATATATATATATATATATATATATATATATATATATATATATATATATATATATATATCCATATCCTTGTCATGTGTAAACATTACTGTTGTGTATACCTTCCAAGATGTATCACACAATATGTATCTGATTTGTGTATATTTAGATATAACAACATATGTGATGCAACAGTAATATCACTAACAAGTACTACACAATTGTAGAAGTCACAGCAATTTTTCAATACTATTCAATATGTGTACTGACATATATATTGGAAAAACAACAACTGTCTTCACAGCTGGCATGGTGTAACGGTTAACTGTTGTGACTATAGTGTACAGGGTCCTGGGTTCAAGAGCTGTTTATTTTGTTGCTGGGCAGAACAAGGGCTGCTGAATACAGAGTGGTTAAGGCAGTTTTGAGCAGCTTTAAGCACATTTGCGTGGGTTTGCATGAAGCTAAGCAGTGCTAAGGTATGATTAAATGTACGGGCACCTACACCATGTAGGCTTTGCTTACCAGTGTGCAAATGTGCATAGCTGTTATATTGCAGCAATGCTGACACCTGCTAAGCATGGCTCAGCCCTGGTAACCAGTGCTCACATTCCAGTCTGATAACATAGCAGGGTAAAGACATCTATAATAAGTGTATGTAATGCCATGTACATAACATGCATCTATGTGCTGTTATTACAGTAGCAAGGGGTGTGAGTCTCCTGTCTAGGACACTTGAGTATATATGGCTTGTACAACACTCTTATCCATGTGAATGTGTTACATACATGGGTAGTATCCCAGGTTATATGCAGTCACACTGGCATGTAGTGTATCATTACATTACTACTGTTGACAGTGCTTTCCCAAGTAAGAGTAGATTGCTAATTATAGTACTGGAAACAAACACCCCTGCATGCAAAGATGGACTCTGAGTCCTCACTGTCATGTTCCTGGTGTGTGAGTTGTGTCTCATTAAATATTTTCTACTGGATAATGATCTGACGTGGAAAATAACTGTAGACTACTGTGTGTATAGCACATGTCAGTGAGGGCTGCCATCATGTAATAATGGCATACCTATTGGTGTCAGACATCTATCTGTCAACACATTCATCCTAATGCATAGCTAGTTGGTGAGCTGATATCTTTCAGTCCCTGTACAGATGTGCAGATGTCAGGTATCCATCTTGGATACATACAGGCAATCTATGCTTGACTGACACTGACATGTCTGCCCAGCTGTATTCTAAATGCCACAGATAGGACTGAACACCCTGTATGCACCACATGCCATGGATACCTCAACTACACTACCACAGTCAACAGAACATGCTTGAGTACAGGTCTCCAAGACAGGCACTAGCCATGTAATGTAATACATGTTGCATACATGTCAACTGGAGCACCTCACCGGCCCTCTGCAGGAGAGACCCAGAGGATTGGCTGATGCATGTTACTCTCACCCTGAGGGTCACCACAGTGGTGTCTGTTGATAGATGGCCTGCTGACACATGGCAAGTGGCATGATACCACTGTACACACACATCCCCTACACTTCCCATATCTCTATGGACAGTAGCCTGGTACACACCTATGAACACCTGCACTGATGCACCCCAGTACTGACAAATGTGTACATGTGCATTACTGAGAATATCAGTGTCTGTGTGTTTGTAGACCTGTAGTTGGGAATAGCCTGAGGCCCTTCACGCCCACCGCATCACCCATTGCCATAGTTAGATGTGGCTGCTGCTGTACTGGACATTACATGTACCTTGCTATACTCCTCTCCTTAAGGGCTACCTGGGCCTTGCAGTACCAGCACAATACTGTTGTACAAATGGGTTGATAGGCATGGGATGCCCACTGAGATCTGGCAAGTTTGTGTATGTGTGCATGTGTGTATATATGTAGAGTACAGCATCCTGAGGCCACATACTCCTATTACAAAATGCATTGCCACACAGTATTAGGGATAGTGATGCTGCTGCCTGTAGGAGAGGCATGAGAATACATCACCCTATTATGCCTGTGGCATGTGCATTAGATGTATATCCCTGTAGTAGCACTCTTGGGATGGACAAGGGGTTGTATTGCAGTCCTGGTCAATGTGTGATGGTGGGTATGTCAAAGTGTCATCATGGGTTCCAGTGTGTACAATATCCACAGTGGGATGTGGATGCTGGGTATACTGTCATTACAACATGGTACCCCCGGTACATGTCCCATGCACCACTGTATGGTCACCACTGTCACCATCAATCATACAGGTAACTGATAAAACTATCCAGCCCAGTTATTCATGTGCTATGTGCATCCTACCTGTAATACAATGGACACACTGACAAGGTAGTTAGCGCTGATAGGCCCAGGGCTTTCAGATGTGTGTCTGACTGTTATGTGTTTGTCAATGTGTATATAACGGTATGTCACACTATGTATTGTCCATATACAACCATAACATCCCCATTACCATACTGTACATACCTGGGGTGTTCTGTATGTAACATGTAACTTGGAACACACCTCATCCTAAAAGCTGTGTAGTGTGTGCAATTAAAGCCACACACATCAGTAGCACTACATATCTAGGTAGGGGTCTTGTCCCAGTGTTGCCAAGTAAGAATGTGCATGTATGTAGAGCGATCTACTTAAGGTTGCAGAACATACATGTCCCAGGGGTCATCTGTCCAAGAACTGTGTGGCATATGCTAACATGTCACAGCTATCATCCTGTGGACATACATTCTATCACAACTACTCGGTAAATGGCCTCTTCCCCACTGCATAGGTGTGCAGTGATACTGGGGTTGGTATATATATATAGCTGGGTGTGGCTGTTGTGGACACAGCCAACATCATTGTGGTTACTGTTGAGTGTATTCCCCCATGTAACTGGCCGTAATACTGTACAGTTCATGTTAACAGGTTAGGTATTTAGCTATCACACTATCTGTGGTTCTACAGCACTGTCACCCTCCAAAGGGTAGAGGTGTGCCACCCACACCAGCACACATGTTTACTGAGTTGAGGATTGCACTACATTGGGGAAGGGGACATATACACTGCCAGTACCATCATCAGTTACATTAAACTAGCGGACTGCTTATTCCACAATGTGTTGTTCTGCGTAGTCTGGCTTGGTAGAATTACATAGGCTACAATGGGTTGCTTGCACAGGTACATACATCCATGTGTACAGTATTCTCTGTGTAGTGCATCAACACCTAAGCCTCTGTGTGTGTTATACACAAACATGTGGTGTGTACCACCCAGTACAACTACCATTGTCCACTGTAGAAGGGCTGATAACAGCAGCCACCATGCACTCACCTGTATACACCACCCCCAGACCTATCGCCCATGTGGCACAGACAATAACTGTTATACACAGACCTGTGACATGTGTTCACCTGCACCCAGGATATGGCACAGCCAAGGTGTCACTACAGTGCCATACCCTTTGTGAGATATGACAGCAGACCATCCTCCTGCTGTCACATGGACACCTACAACACAAATGGATAATATTATGGAGACCACAATCACTGAGTGTTAATAACAGCTATAATGCATCACGGCTGGACAGCTACACTACCTGACATGTAAGCATTAAATGTTACTGCTGACAACCTGTTACACAGCAGTACATCGATACACTGTAGTACGGTCACCGTGTGCATCTGAACCATATTAACCTGTCCCTGAATTGATGTTATGGATGACAGGGATGTGGCACAGGTATCATCATATGCACAAGGTGTGTTGTTGGTTTGCCAGAGACCTAGGCTGGGCCATATGTTTGACACCATGTGTGTGAGTGAGGGGTTTTAATTACTGATATGGCCATGGTGATGTGGTGTGTAGGTATGGGGTTGCCCTAGGTGTGTTTGTATTGTGTGTGAGTATGCATGCACACAGTTCTGCCATGTGGCTGCCCTATGCAGGTGTTTGTTGGATAGCTGCAGACCATACCTGGCAGGGTGTGCAATTCACCGCCTCTGGCCAGAGGCATAAGAACTGTGCCTGCCAGGGGTTCCATGGGTACATCCAGGTACAAGCTTCAATATGCTACTCTCCCCTGATGATGACATATGTCGGCTGGAACCAGGTCCCTCCTGGGACTGGCCAGGGCCACGTGCATGTGGTCTGCAATGGTGTGGTGTGGACAGCCCCCCCTGCAGTGCTGGGGCTGGTATTGCCACTATGGGAGCAGCTTGGTGTCCTTGCACATCCATGCCGACCTCCAGATGTTGGTGTTGCTAGCCTACGTCCACATGTCTGTCGCACCACTCCCACCACATGCTCTAGCATGGGCAATCCACGGTCGAGGAGTCCCACCATTTCACCCCACCATCTATCCATGACCTATGTAAAATAACAGACGGCACTTGAAATATCATGGATGTTGTCACTTACAGCTGAAAGAGCAGCCCTCTGCAGCCTCATACCCTGTCTGGTGTACCATTCCATATGTGCTTGCACCTCCATGATAGCCTGAAACATGCATCTGGTGGTACCAGATGTGGCACTTCTGCCAGGGGCACGATGACCAGCAGCCTTCCCACAAGCAGCCCTGTACATCTGCCTGTGTAGTACCCTGCCAGACATCCGGCTATGGCTGCTGTGTCCAGACACAACAGCCATAGATACCACACTGTCCTGTGCACTGACACCAACTGCCAACTGTCCCTCTGCTATGGCCACTGATGATGGGGTATCTATAGGCACTGTGACTGTGTGCGGGTATGGGGTAGATAACAGGGGTATGTCAAACAATGGCACAATTTCAGCCTCTGACAACCCTGGCTGTGCCTCAACACACCTATCATCATTTTCAGTGTCTGTATGGACACCAACATCAAATTGCCTGCAGGAAGGACCCTAACCCACCTCGCCACCTGTGAGAAGAAAACAAGAAACACACTTTAAGACCTGTACATCATTGCTTAACAGTACACACACACACACACACACACACACACACACACACACACACACACACACACACACACACACACACACACACACACCCTGACTTTCCACTGTAATACCTACTTGTCCCTGAGTTTACAGACTGTCCCAAGTTTATTCTCTTAAGTTCCCCATCCTGCATCACACTTGGAAACTTACACTCATTAATACCAATCATTAACGCATCATTCTTCTAATTGCCTAGACAAGTGATCACAAAACATGACTTGTTACTCCATTACCTCTTTGACTTGATTGGAGTCGGTTTTACAAGGACTCATTGCTGTCATCCAGTGTTCACCCTGGGTTTGTCCAGACATCGTTAAGCATGGCCCCCATATGTTAGGGGCTACTACAGTCACTCAATAATGTCACGCACTAGAGTGTCATACTTAACTATTGCTCAGTAGATGCAAGATCTGTTGCTCTATTAATTATTATGTGGACAACTTATGTTTATATTTGGATACATGCACTGGTGTTGGCTAGTAATTCCCCAATGCATCTGTAGTGTTGCATATGTGGGCATTCTTTCACCTTTCTGTTGATTGAAATTATAACATTATACCTGGTGACAGTTTCCCTCCCAATGCATGTTCCATACTACAGACCTTATTATACTATCAGCTGTCCTGAGATTACATATCAGACAAGTATTCCTGGTGTCTCATGTGTCAGTCCATGTCCATGTACTGCACAATTTCAAAGGGAAGTAGAGACATATGAACAACCCCACAATCACACATGTGCATACATGGACACACACACACATACACACACACATCCTACATACATCAAGCCCCCTCCACTCCACCAGATTGCACTTACAGATAAAATCCCTCACACCCCCTACACACACACTTACAGGTGAGGGTGCATGAAGATATTACACACAGACCTCCCATTACCTATCTGTCAACATGCATAACATATGATATTCAACAAAATGCAGTGCAGCTATAGTCAATCCATGCTAGCAACAGTATACATGTGTGTGATGCATGGGCTGTGTTAGTAGGTGATTCCCCTTCCCCTGGGAAACACTCCACCCTTGTACACAGTATTGCTGTGCACCCACCCTGCCATGTACTGTGCACAATACTTCACAGGTGTACACATTATTGCTGAATGTGTACTACAGTGTCAGTTATGTCTGCTCTGCTGCTCACAGCCCCTATGTGTTTGTCCGACACATACCTGGGATGATATGTGGACAGATGTCATTTGTGAATGCCTGATGTCTGATTTACAGATGTCAGCGGTGCATGTATGACCAATACAATACAATTACACTGACAACCATCAAACCTTATCATGGCTATGGGGAGTGTACACACCCTTATTGATATGATGTCCTCTTCCTTGATATGCCATGGGACCACATTACTGCATATGTTAACATTACATGAGCCTGATATGAGACATATGTCCTGTACAATCAAATGCAATGTCAAACAAATGTGTTAGTTCCGCTGATGCTGACTGAGATGCATACACTTTGTGAGTGCATATGTGCATGATGGTTTGTTGCACCTACTGTTATGTGTACTACAGCAGTCACTATTCCTGGCAGGGGTATACTACCATGGGCCATCTGCATTTGCCAGTATTTGGTCAGTCTACCCTACACATGTCCCCCAACTCTGCATGATTGCAAGGTCAACTCATGTGCACATCCCTTGGAGTTAACACACTGCCGTCACTATTGCTGTGGAGTCAGGGTTATGTCTGCCACCACAGTTCCTGACCCTGACTGTGTGCAGATACAGCCATTTGTAGCATCCTTTGGATCCCTGCTGCAGTGCACTGTTGTGTCATGATGACACCCCCTCCCCACCTTCAGCCTTTTTGCAGATGCTTGACAACTATGGCCTACACATGTATGCATGTATGTCAGTTTTCAGTGTCCCAAGCACTGAATACCACATGTAACAACCTAGTTCCAGCTAATGAATGGCAAACATATAGGTGTACACTTTACACTTGCACTGGCATGGTACAGATGGTGATGGTGAGCATGATGTGGGGTGAGGTGTTGGTTGTGCAGCACATGTATCTTATGTGATACTGTCTGTAGGTTTCCAATGTGGTCTTGGTACACCAGTACACATTGCAATGCATGCTTTTTGGGAACCTTTTCTGATATGCATACGCTACCTGTAGAGAGGCCTGGCTGATGTTCCCTGTGGTACAACTGTCCCATCTGATTACCCTAACCCATGGGCCACATGTTTGCAGAGTCCAGGCAATTGCTGACATGGGTACTGAACAGCTAGTACTTGCTAGACATTCCTGCAACTGCCTCAGTCTTGTGGCATGTTACTAGGCAGTCTGCATGATTGGTTTGCTACATGTGACATCATCTGTCTTGGATGGCCATCTGTTTATTTCCTACAGTATTCCTGTCCCATATCCTCACCACATACATGACTGTCTGCACTGTCTGCCATTGTATATGCAATGGTGAGGTATGGCTACATGCCCAACTTCTGGGTGCTACCTGTTGGGTATGGGGTCCACGCCATGGCATGTAAGATGTGTGCAAACCATGGCTGCCTCTGTTGCAGGTAAGTGGGCACATTTGATGGCCAAACTTCTTGGACAGCAGACCATTTCTTGGTGTGACATTGGGGATGTGTACTTGCTGGAAGGTTCATTTCCATGACAAATGCATGCAGTCAATACCTCAACAGCTGCTTCCACTATATTTTATCTGGAGTGTGTGCACACATATGCTTCTCATGTTTGTGAAGGTATGTATTCCCCATATTTGCTGTCCTAACATACAATTCCATATTACACACTCATTGCTCATGTTAGGACCACATTGCAGGTTGTAAGGGTTGTGGACTGCAGTATTGTGATATGATGTAGTGTAGATCTGTAACAGTTGCCATTGTAATACTGGTATATACACTGCTGTAGCACTGTATAAGGGTGATGCTTCACACATGTCCCTACTGTAGGCCATTTGTCCCACCATTATGTTCATCTCTGTGCACACATTTTGCAATGACAGGATGTTAGTTATATTGCAGGAGTCTGACATACCCTTCAGATACACCATCATGGTGACCACTATGATGCAGTGCAGTTAACAGCAACAATATGTGAACATGTATGGCATGCATTATGGGTAGGTGTGTTAAATGTGTGCATGTAATATACCATGGCCATAATATGATCAGTGTATTGGCAAACCTGAACAAACACCATACTTACCAGCTAAAGGCTGCTCCCTTGGAGGTATACCAGAGCGACCTGCATCAGTGTGTGAGAGATGTGATGTCAGTAGCCACAGCTGTGGCATTGGTACAGGGTGGATGCAGCATTACAGTATATCAACAGTATAAGCCCATAATCATCCTACAGATTATGCACATCTGTTTATTACTAGTATGCAGCAACAGACTATATATATATATATATATATATATATATATATATATATATATATATATATATGTCATCTCACATATGCATGATCTAACTGTACAGATGTGGATGGATACACAACAGTGGTCTACTGATGTGCCCTGTGGCCTTACCTGCATGCTCCTCTGCCATTGTGTGGATAGCACCCACCTCCACTATGCTATGTGTTGTGTGTGTTGGCGGGCAGGTGCCTCAAGGCTGGCAAGGAGCTCCTCAACATGTGTCGGGGGGGGCTGGATGGCATGACCCCCCCATGTTGTGAGCTGATCCCCCCTGACTGCAGCAGCATGCTGATGGGCATTGTGAAGTAGGTCTGTGCAATGATGTCGGACCTGCTCATAACTGCAGTTATGCAGGGTGACATCATTTACCCAGTGGACAAGATCATTCCACAGGGAGGTCCACTCCTGTTGCTCATGGGTTGTTTGGCTGAACAACACCTGGTAGTGATAAACCAGGTGTGCGATGATGACATCCTTCTCCTCCACTGTATAAATGTGAAGCATCTCCCGGGACATCTTGCCTGAAAGACATAAAGATGGAAACAGGTCTGAGGACCTCATACAGCAAAGTTATCATAGTTTTTAATACACACCTCTGTCTCCCCCCCAACATATCTCCAATAACAATCTGATCACACAACTCAACAGGTATGCCTACAGAATACCTACCATTGGGACATATATTGTATTGTACAACACTTTGTGCTATGTGTTTGTAGTCATGTTCCCTGTGGGGACACTATCATTGGTGACCTGTTAAGGACAATGTCACCTGCATGCCATTGTAAGGGCCACTATGGTTCCATATATGCATGTGGTCTGTTGGCTATGTGATTGCTGCACATCTGTTGTTTTGTATTACTGTGGATATCTATGCATGCTGCTGGACATGATCCGGGAATGTGTGGACTATTACTCCCCACATATATTCTATAGCAGTGACACAACAGCATGCTTAGGGAACAGTTGCCAGCAGAACCCCCCCCTTCCACCTCATCTGGCCATGTTACCAGGCCACATCACATGTGAGACCCACTCTGGGGCCTCCTCATCTACTGGTTCTGCACTACCTTCAGGTGGAATCACCTCAGTGGTGTTCACCCCCCTGGGAGCACACACAGACATGATCCTGTCACTCGAGGTCAGGTCCAAGGTCTGGTGCATAGCAAGCTCCAGAGAGACATTAGGGATGTGCTACAGCACCTTGAGGCACTCAGTACACACTCACAGGGTCCGCATTCTCCTCCTGCTCAGCCTCCAGCCCAGGCACCTTCAGGGCCATGAAGCTGACGTTGCGACTGGCCATAGGTGGGGGCCTTGGTCCCATTGTTTCCATATGGGGGCTCATGGGGCTTCCACATTGCAGACGACACTCCCCATCCAGGGTGTTTACTCACCACAAGTGTCATATACCGCTCCTGTAGGCTGTCTTCTCTATCTTCCAACCCAACCCACATCCACAAATATACCTGCTATCCTTCCCAAATTCCCAATCCCACCTTCAAAAACAAGGGCAACGTGTTCCCAACATGGGGTTCACACCTGACATAACTGTCCATTTTGCACACACGTACTGCTGTATATATATGTGCGTATTGATATGTGTGATGTTCCCTCACACATATCATGCAGCACTGTCATGCAAAAATAGGGGACATGTATTTATATTCATATGTGTGTATGTGTGTGTGTTTGTATATATATATTTCTATATGTATATATATATATATATATATATATACACATATATATATATATATATATATATATATGTGTAGACATACACACTCACACATATATATGTATATGTGTGTGTGTGTGTGTGTGTGTAGATATATATTATGAGTTGTATATATATATATATATATATATATATATATATATATATATATATATATAGATAGATATATATAAACACACACACACATATATACACACACACACACACACACACATATATATATATATATATATATATATATATATGTATATATATATATATATATATATATAGATATATATATATATATATGGGGTGCATTCAGACATCAGGTCCACACTCTCTAACTCTCCTTCCTGCACAGCTGCACTGTTCTGTCTTGTTTCAACACAGACAGGTGCCACATGTGGATACAGCCTAATATTAGGGGGGTATATATAGTGACAGATTGCAGGTAAGCCTCTTACACACCTATGGCATTTCTGCATGCTACATTACACGTTAACATGACTATCCTGAAAGTGGTGGGCTCCAGAACCCACGATTCCATCATAACGGCATTACTTCCACCACCAGCTATTGGCCACAATAATATACATGTCTTGCATTGCACAACACATACTATGATGGCTTACATCTTGTCAGTCAGTGCTGATCTGCCCAGTTGACAAGTATGGCCCACTGCACACAGGGACAGACACTATTGTCCATAGCAGTTGTTCAGCTGGACATCATTACAACAACAACATCTGATGGCACATATAAATCATTCCACATCATCTATCCCATTATTATGGACCAAGTACTACATTAAATTATATGCATATATACTTCACATACCTGTTGATGATGTCTCTTCTGAATAGTTTGCTGTGTGGATGGCTGGATGGATATGTTTTTTTGCTTTCACTCTCCCTCTCCCTCTGTCTCGGTCTCTCTCCACTAAATGGATTGAGCTGCCTTGAATAGATTGCAGCATGGATTTTTTAGGGGATGCATATGATCAGGTGATGGCCTCTGCACCAATCAGTGTCCACCACTTGCTACCTGCATGCAGCATGCTGTGTAGTACTTCCAATTACCACTTTCATGGCAACCCACTACTATAAATTCCTACATCATGTGGGCATGGTCCCTTTACCTTTCCTATATGGAGGACATTCTTCCTGTGTGTGGTAAGCAGTTTTACAGACAGCAAGTAGCAATACCTCTTACAAGAGGACTTGCAGACTCAGGCCAGCTACATATTTGTATAAGGTTTCAGACATATAGACAGAGTGTGAGTAATGTTGTTATATTCATTGTATAGCACCAGTGTTACAGGGTTTGTGTGTACATACTAGTTTAACATGGAATGCAGTCTGTCTGCATAGCTCTCAAATGTGGGCCTATCCATATGATGGCCAGAGGAGTGCCTGTTATGTTTTATCTGTCCACCATACAGGTCTTGTGTCAGATATATCACTGGCATTGTGTGTGTTTTGTGCTCTCAGTACATGGCTACATCCATTTTGGTTTCTGACTTCATATTTGTGACTAAGGGTATGTTTCAGATTATCTTGTAACACCAGCAAGTTTCTCAGTGTATAACAGCACTATTTCACATATGGCCCTGTGTTCCGGCCTCAGTTCTCCATCTATATAGCAGGCTTTGTCCATATGACATGCAGTAAGAGGTTGTTATGTAGTGGCCTGTGATTATGTCGTGCTGCCATTCCTGCCATCTTTCCAGTGCTGTTGTGGTCCTCACACATATTGTGGGGTAGGGTCCATATATATGTGGTCTTCAGCTGCCCAACACATGTGTGCCCTTCTGCAGTCCAGAGATCCGTGTATGTAACAGTGTTATATGCCCCTGTAAGTCAGTCTATGGAGAAGGGGTATGCACCATATATAACCTAGGCTGTTACAACATGTGAGGGACATTAGCAGTAAGCCGCCTTAAGGTATATGCCTGTACATTTCCATACATTTCACCTTGGGAACATTGGTAGCCTAGTGCTTACTGTCATACAGACTGTTCTGTTTGTCAGTGTGATAGTGATGTTTTCAGTTAAGCATTGTTATGTAACAGATACATCCACATTGTGGCAACTTAATTCTTTTCCCCCTAGGGGTTGAGTACAAAGTGTAATTTGAGGCTGCTGAACTATACATCTGCATTACTTACTGCTGATTGATTGTTATCCTCTGGCCCAGTCTTTCTTTACTGTTGTACTACCTGAAGGCCTTGGCTTGGACAGCAACATATATTATGCTTTCGAATTACTGTATAAAATTATCTGCTTGAGAGTTGCATTATCAGTTAGTATGTATTTCAAAGACCTAACAGCTATATGACATGGCATATATAACTGTAATACTGCACAAATAAACATTTCTTATGTATGCAAACATGTGTGTAGTGTCATATCCTTTGACTTCTCTGTGGGTATATGTTTCATGCAACAATTGTCTTTTTTATGAGTGAATCATACACTGTCCATTTGAAAAGGAGGCAACTGTAGAAATACTGGCTGTTCAATATGCTGTGCACCCTCTAAATATGTATCTTCCTATACATATCTATGTGTGTGTATGTGTACTTACATATATATATATATATATATATATATATATATATATCTATATATATGTATGTATGTATATATATATATATATATATATATATATATATATATATATATATATATATACATGTGTGTGTGTGTGTGTGTGTGTGTGTGTGCATGTGTGTGTGTGTGTGTGTGTGTGTGTGTGTGTGTGTGTGTGTGTGTGTGTGTGTATGTATCTGCATATATGTGTGTGTGTTTATGTATCTTTAGAATGTTTATTGCTTCCACATTATACATTCCCTATGGTAGCCAGACTGTACTGCATGATATGTTATTGATACCATCTTGACATCATACAGGTGGGATGGAGTATCGTTAACATCTTGTGGCCATGTTGTGTAGGGTCCTGGATATGGGACTTGCAACAGTTGGTATTGTGTTGCAGGGCAGATCTGTTTGGCTGTGGGGGAGGGGGTGATATCAATACTTACAAGAGGTATTTAGCTTGGGCCCCCTCACCCCCATTAACGGTGGCTTTGGTCATATATGTATTTGTTATGGTGAGGACAACAATAATATGTTGTGAAGCCATTTAGACCAGATTACATGTGTGCAGTGGACACATGTGAAATGGACAGCTATGTATGGGGCAAGATTTTTTGGGGGGAACAGATTGCACTTTTTATTTTTTTTTAAGGTGAGAGTGGAATGTTGGGGAGGGATAGTAGGTATATTTGGGGAGGTAGGTTGGGTAGGATAACAGAAAAGACAGACAAGATAGCATACAAGGGTGGTATATGACATATGTGGGGGGTAAACACCTTGGATGGGGAGGGGGACTGAGGTCCCCACCCATGGGCTGTCATCACTGCACCCTCATGGCCCTGAAGGTGGCTGTGTTGGGGGCTGAGTAGGAGGGGCAGGCTGACCCTCTAGTTGTGCCACACAGCCCTCAAGCTGGTGTAGCAGATATCCAAACTCCCTGCAGAGCTTGTTACGCACCAGACCACGGACTTGACAATGGGTGACAGTATCCTGTCCATGCCTGCTCCCAGGGGGTGGTGAGCCCCATCCCCTGAGGCAGTTCCACCTGAAGGTGGTGCAGGACCAATGGACGAGGAGGTCCCAGGCTGGGCCACAGCCATGCTGTTGCCCGGTGCCATGGCCAGATGAGGTGGCAGAGGTGGGTCTGCTGGGACCGGCCTTCCCAAACGTGCTATGGTGTTTCAATTTTAAAAAAATATGTGGGTTAGTAATAGTCAACACATTCCAGGATTAGGTATAACAGCATGCATAGATATTCCCATTAACCTGAAACACCAGATATGGAACAGTTGCATAACAAACAGAACACATGCATATATGGAACCACAGTGGCCATTACAAGAGCATGCAGTTACACTGATGGCAGCATGCCACCAATGTGGGAGTCTTTCAACATGGCACATGCATAGAACAAATTTCGATATTTATCAAACAATAGGACATATGTTCCAACATTAGATTTAATAGTGCACATACCGATTGAGTTGTGTATTTAGTTTATTGTTGCAGATATGGTGGGGGAGAGAAAGATGTCAATTAACAACCTGTATGTCTCTGTAGTTCTCATTACTTTCCTAGTCAGTGCTCTGATCTGTACCTTACAGGTATTATTACACTACCCTATGGCCTTAGTTTGGACAGTAGTATAGATGTACACAACTATATACATGAACTGTGTTTTACCTGCAGTATACACCTCTTACCCCATATACCTGTGGAGGTATTGTTTGTTAACACTACCTGACTGTTTCTATGCATATTCCCAGATTCCAGGTTGATGTTATGCATATACCTCTCCATCTCTTATTGCACACACTCTGGGCATGTCTTGACAACATGCAGGTGAAACCGGGACATATTTTGACTATTGCCCTCATAAACCTTTGGTGAGTTGTACAATGACAGGTTTGTTTTCATAGACATTTTCCAATTATTTACAGGCCTGACAGTCAGTTATATGACATTAAATGCTGCCTACATGTCAGAGATTAGCACACTTATATGCCAGGGGGAGAGGGTAACAGCCAGCAGATATGGGCCAATTCTCTGGACATTCCAGACAGATCTGTACAGTTGAGGGGTATGATTCTGCATACAGCTTACTACCACTTCCAGGATTTCAACCATGGCTGTGTGTGCTAAAATAAAACAGGGTACATCACAGTTGGGTGCGCTATATAGATATTTGCTGTGTATCTTTTCTTTGAATTCTTTCTATAAGTCTCCCGTGGTTTTACAATTTGACCCTGTAATTTCAACACTCTTATACAGGGTTTCCTAGACAGTTTTATTATGTAGCACTGTGTGGATGACTGTGATGAGTAATACCTTATTAGCCAGAGATACTGCAACACTAACACTGCCATGCAATACCAGACTAAACAGTACCAGTCCAAGATTTCAATCTTTTATTTCTAGGCACAGTTTTTGTATCTGACAGACCTGTGCGGGGAATGTTCCTTAACACTACCTGAATGTTGTCACACATATTACCAGATTCCACATTATTATTATGGACATACGTCTCACTCTGTTACTGCACTCACCCTGGTCATAGCTTCACAACATGGGGGTGGAGTTGGGACATACTTTGCTTATTACTCTCATAACACTTTGGTGAGTTGCTAGAGTGACAGGTTTGTTCTTATGGATATATTTCTGACAGTTATGATGTCTGACAATCAGTTGTATGTCATTATTTGCTGCCTAAACTTCTGGGATCATCTCACTGATTTGCCAGGGGGCAGGATGACAGGCAGGGGACTTACACCAATTATCTGGCCTTTCTGACAATATCTGTACAGTTGTGGGGTATGATTCTACATACAGCTTACTACCACTCCCAGGATTCGAACCATGGTTGTGTGTGCTAAAAATACAATACTCCAAGTCTCAGTTGAGTGTGCTACTTGGTTTATGTTGTCGATCTTTTCCCTGTTTTCTGTCTAAGTCTCTCTCAGGTGTACAATATGACCTCTTGTGATTACAACAGTCATAATACATACATTCTTACACATTTTATTTATGTAGCACAGTGTGGGTAACAGTGCTTAATACAACAGTACTATTAAGAGATTGCAACACTACATTACCATATGATATCAGAGTAAACACAAGCAGTCCAGCAGTTAGATCTTTATTGTCAGGCTGTTAACCTTTTATTTATATACAGCCTATATGAGACTCTTCCTGCAATATTGTCTGGTTTATTCAGAATATGCCATACACAATACAGGTTTTATACTGGCAATGAACTTTCTACTACTTTTAGATTTATTTCTTATGACAGTACATGCAAGATTATCATTAATATGCCTCACGATGCAACCTCTGCAATCTACAGTTATAGGCTTCCCAGTTCACAGCCCGCTCATCTGCTGCTGTCAAAGACATAAGAGGAATATTTAGCCATACCTATCCGTAATATACATGAGCTGGCAATTATTAAACAGGTAGTAGACTGATACTTACACACGGCTGGGACATCACCCGTTTGCCTAGCATCTTGGATCCACTGATGCAAGAGCTGCCTCCTTCTCCGTTTCAGGTTGACTTAGTGATGCCTGACCTGCTCGCCAGTTCAAGGTATGCCAGTGGCACTGGTGAGGTCATGGATGAGATGGTCCCAGGCATCCGCTTTATATTGGGAACCCTGGTACTGGCCCTGCAGTAGTCTCTGGTCATGGTCTTTAACAAGGAGTTCTGCCATGATTTTGGACTCCTGGATGACCCAGCTCTCTACCCAGAAGTGCACTCCTTCACCCATACTGGTCATAGTACCTACAGGAGGAAGCAGCAACCAGTTAAGAGATGTATTCCCACCTGTGGGGTTTAAATAGGGCTGATTTCCCACACTTTGCCATGATTGGGCAGTTTTGAAAATGCAAAGCTATGGGCAAACCTGCTTACCTAAGGGTGGCAATGCTTAAAGTGGTATACCAATGGGCAAACTGATTTAGCTGGCCTAAACATTGCTTACACCTAGTAAGCACAGGTGTGAAATGCTCAGCTTTGCTTAATTTTTAATTTACACACTATTGACTGTTTGGCATTGATTTATCATTCATTACATGTTATATATGTATTTGGTATCCATAATTCACGTGTACCTACACCGTATGGGGTCCTTGTGTTTATTGGGGGATTTCAACAGTTTATTACAATAACACCTCACATCTGGCCTTAATGCAGTACTCCAGTTCACATATTTATGTTATGTAGTAGGCTATACAACATAAAACTGTATATAGATTCCTTTCACTTGTTAATTTTGATTTTTCCATAGTGAGGATCTGTTTGGTGATACCTCAGTTTTATGTACTGCTGTGATGGCTTACTGGTTAACTACTGTGAATGTAGTGTGCAGGGTCCTGGATTCAAGACCCACAAGGACAGTTTGATTTGTTGCTGGGCAGAACAGCGGCTGTTGGATACAGAGCGATTAAGGCACCTTTAAGCAATTGTAAGTGGGTTTGCATGAGTTTGCACGATGTAAGCAATGTTAACTTTCGGTTAAAAATACTTACAGAGAGTTAGCTTCAATATTGCTTAACCTGTGTGCGCATTGCTTACCCCCACAAAAACAGGCTTACTACTGCTTACAAGTGCTTACTTCCACTTATCCCCGCACAAATTTAGACAGAAATGTAACATGGTTCTTGGGAAGATGTTGGATATGGACACTCTATGGATTTATCATTCATTATACATTATATCTTCAATTTGTATCCCTGATTCATGTGTACATATACTGTATGGGGAACTTGTGTTTATCTGTGGATTTTACATTATTACAATGACACCTCACATCTGCATTTAATGCAGTACTCCAGTTCACAAATATGTTATTTAGTAGGTTATACAACAAAAAATATTGTTCATAAAGTGATTTTACATGGAAAATGGAATTTACTAGAGTGAGACTCAAACTGGGAATGACTGCTTATAAAATGAATGCTCTGACCACTACACTATTGCAGTACTGCTTCATTTGCATGTATTTTGATATTTATCTTCTTGTGCCATTTACGCTACAGTATGCATAGCTAAGCAATGGGTAAACCCGCGCACCTAAGGTTAAATTTAATCTGTTGGATAAAAAAAAAAGTATTTATATTATTATATTTTAAATATTGCTCTTATAAACTTGGGGTTGCTTGGGTAACAGGATTTGTTTTTATATACATTTTCTGATGGATTTGAAGTCTGACACTCGTATGTTTGTCATTATGTCAGACTTCATTGATGAGATCATCTCAGTGATTTGGCAGGGTAAATGAGGGACAGGCCAGATGTATGAGCCACGTACCTGGACATTCTACATTGATCTATGCTATTGGGGGTATGCAACCCCCTATGAGCAGTCTCACTCATTGTAATTGCCAAATGGCAGTTCTTGACTGCAGGGGCGTGTATATTGTGAGAGCTCTGCTCTCAGACACGCCCCCTGCACTTGTGCACACTTCGTGTCCATTTAGGAGCTGAGGCAGCACACCTTCATTACTATGCATGGTGCCCTGCCGTCCTGCTCCTAAACAGTCGCTTCCAATCAGGAATAGGCTATTCCTGCACAGAACCTTACTGAATCCCGGGGTACATCTATCCTCTAACCTAACCCTTACTCTAAAATACACAAACTCATACACAAACACACAACACTCATCCGTCACTCATCCTAAACCCTAACCCTAACTCATGCACACACACACACACACACACACACACACACACACACACACACACACACACACACACACACACACGCACAAATACACACATATGCACTCTCTTACCCGCCCAACCCCACTTATATGTATCGGCATTCTAGACCATCGACATATACACCATTCACCCATCTGTACTATCGACATTAAATCACAGCCCTGCATTTGTCAAATCAACTTACTTCAGTCAAATGTAAGGGAACCATATATACATGTAGATATAGATAATATATATATATATATATATATATATATATATATATATATATATATGTATGTAAGTAGATATATATATATATATATATATATATGTATGTAAGTAGATATATATATAAATATATATATATATATATATATATATATATATATTTTTTTTTTTTTTTTTTTCATATGTTTAGATACAGTGTTTAGGCCATTTGGCCATCAAAGAACACTGATTCTACAACATATGACATGTAAACCTTATCATCCTCCCAGATATCCAGGTTCCTTTTAAAATTACCAAAACTATTTGAATTATGTAAGCTTATATGGAGATTGCTCCAAAGTATTCTAATTTTAACAGCAATAAACTGTTCTCTGATTTTGAGATTTTTCCCCTTTTTAGTACAAACATCATATTCTTATGTTTGTGCATTTTAATACATCCATTAACCTTGATGCTATACATAATTTGTAGCATATGGTCATAAAAGTTCTTATATACTAAGAACAACTTTCCTCATACATGCCTGTAAGAGAGACTATATAAATCTAACAACTTACACCAAAGACCATAATCTGTATTGTGTTTTTCTATTTTTTTTTTTGTAAATCTCCTTTGGACTCCTTCAAGTTTTTTTTTTTCAATTGCCCCCGAGTATAAATACAGGCAAGTATTAGTTTACTCCAGTAATGGTCTTATATAAATTTTAAATGCCGTAGTCAATACATCCCATCCCTAGTACATAATATTCTTAACAGGTACCCCATATACTTAGTTAACTTTATAAAAATTTGATCAACATGTGCGTTAAAAGACAACTTACATATAATAAGTATACCCAAGTCTTTATATTCCTGTACCTTATTTAATGGGAATGACACCAAATATACATGAAACCTTGGGCATCTACTTGAAAAGTACATTATCCTACATTTGTTTAGACTGTTAAACTTGTTTCCAGTGCCCAACAACTTAGAGACTGCAAACATTTATTTAACTCATTTACATCAGAGGGATTTTAAATCGAGAAACCAATCTTGCAAGCATACTTATAAACCCAGAATTTGTTATTCTTGGGTAGTGTAGAAAACATCATATTAAACAAGACTGGTCTCAAGACAGAACCCTGGGGTATATGCTCTCACACACACACACACACACACACACACACACACACACACACACACACACACACACACACACATGTACATATATATATCGCCAAACAGGGAAAGACATGCTCAGCCTCTAGAGGTGGTGATCTAGATTCCAACCTGCTGCAATCTGTAAAACTTTAAAATCCCAACTACAGTTATTAAGTTCTAGCAAAGTTCTTTTTACATAATACATATCAGGAAGAATAAGTCTCAGGTGTAGTTCATTTAAATAAAATACTTTTTATTGTAGTGATATTGTTCCAGGCAGATGAGCACTGTTTTGTGTTAATATTACAGTCACTTAATTTATTGGGTTTATATTGGCTAGGAAAGGGGCATATTACTAGCCAGATCCCACTCTTGAGGAATGTCGCCCAGTGGGCTGGAGGTGGGTGTCTATAGGAGGTGCAGTTTGGGTGGATCCATTCCAGTCTCTATCACAGTTATTCATTTAACCATTTACAGTCCAAATGTTAACACACGAGAGCTTACATGCATCCAAACCTAGTCTGATTTGTGCCTGAAATGATCATTCTTCCAATAAGATTAATGATTGCATTTTATTATAATTCATATTTAATTATGACCCTTTTACCAGAAAAATTTTACAAATGCTAAACCATTGTTTCTTTACTGTTAAATATATTTTGCAGTACTTTTATAAGTCTGTCTCAGATCTGCTTTAAAATAGTTTTACCATAATTTTTTGTGTAAGGTTATTTGATGGTTATAATTCAGTATTTGCTCTGTTTTTTTAAGTTGTTTCTTTAGAAAATAGTGTTACATCTTATAACTACAGTACCTTTCACTGATTTTCAAGCCCTTATCAATTGAAAATAGTATTATATCTTTTAAAATACAGCCAGGCATATCTTCCAAAGCTTTTTCCAAAAAAAAAAAAAAAAAAAAAAAAAAATTACATATTTGAAAGGGAATCTTTTTGTTGTTTTAGACAGTCCATAGATAATGGTTCCTTTAATAAAACATGTGGTGATCAAATTTCCTTAGATTAAGCATGCAGTTGATTGAAAAGGAGGTGTTTAACCCTGCTTTGTTTTTTTTTTTTTCAGTTAAAAAGTCTTATCTGCCATTCCAGTTACTTCTCTAATTTGTTGTTTTTCTTGCTATCCAGATGGTTGTGGTTGATTCTATCCATGATGTGGAATTTAAAGGTTCCATGTCCTCCAGATTGTTTTGCATGTTTGGCCAATGATTTGGTCATGCTGACTTGTCAGATGTCTATGTAGTGGTAGACTATCTTGATCTTCAGTTTCTTGATGGTCTTCCTGATGTAAAATGCTTGGCAGTGATCACATTGTGTTCTATAAACCTTGGTAATAGTACTGTAGTTGCCATAAAATGTGCTTTTGAATTTCTTTTTGTTGTTAGGTCATATGAAGTTGGATTTATTGCTCATATATCTGCAATAATTATAATGGAGAGCCATAGGTACCTTTCCATTAGGAGTTGTCTTCTGTGGTGTGGTGGCATTCCACATAGTTCCTAATGATATTTTTTTGTTTGTTTGTTTTCTAATGGTGAACCCATTTAGATACAGTGTTTAGGCCATTTGGCCATCAAAGAACACTGATTCTACAATATATGACATGTAAACCTTATCATCCTCCCAGATATCCAGGTTCCTTTTAAAATTACCTAAACTATTTGAATTATGTAAGCTTATATGGAGATTGTTCCAAAGTATTCTAATTACAATAAAGCAATAAACTGTTCTCTGATTTTGAGATTTTTCCCCCTTTTTAGTACAAACATCATATTCTTATGTTTGTGCATTTTAATACATCTATTAACCTTGATGCTATACATAATTTGTAGCATATGGTCATAAAAGTTCTTATATACTAAGAACAACTTTCCTCATACATGCCTATAAGAGACACTATATAAATCTAACAACTTACATCAAAGACCATAATCTGTATTGTGTTTTTCTATTTTTTTTTGTACATCTCCTTTGGACGCCTTTAAGTTTTTTTTTTCAATTGCCCCCGAGTATAAATACAGGCAAGTATTAGTTTACTCCAGTAATGATCTTATATAAATTTTAAATGCCATAGTCAATACATCCCATCCCTAGTACATAATATTCTTAACAGGTACCCCATATACTTAGTTAACTTTATAAAAATTTGATCAACATGTGCGTTAAAAGACAACTTACATATAATAAGTATACCCAAGTCTTTATATTCCTGTACCTTATTTAATGGGAATGACACCAAATATACAGGAAACCATGGGCATCTACTTGAAAAGTACATTATCCTACATTTGTTTAGACTGTTAAACTTGTTTCCAGTGCCCAACAACTTAGAGACTGCAAACATTTATTTAACTCATTTACATCAGAGGGATTTTAAATCGAGAAACCAATCTTGCAAGCATACTTATAAACCCAGAATTTGTTATTCTTGGGTAGTGTAGAAAACACCATATTAAACAAGACTGGTCTCAAGACAGAACCCTGGGGTATATGCACACACACACACACACACACACACACGCACACACACACACACACACACACACACACACACACACACACACACACACACACACACACACACACACACGTACATATATATAGCCAAACAGGGAAAGACATGCTCAGCCTCTAGAGGTGGTGATCTAGATTCCAGCCTGCTGCAATCTGTAAAACTTGAAAATCCCAACTACAGTTTTAAGTTCTAGCAAAGTTCTTTTTACATAATACATATCAGGAAGAATAAGTCTCAGGTGTAGTTCATTTAAATAAAATACTTTTTATTGTAGTGATATTGTTCCAGGCAGATGAGCACTGTTTTGTGTTAATGTTACAGTCACGTAATTTGTTGGGTTTATATTGGCTAGGAAAGGGGCATATTACCAGCCAGATCCCACTCTTGAGGAATGTCGCCCAGTGGGCTGGAGGTGGGTGTCTATAGGAGGTGCAGTTTGGGTGGATCCATTCCAGTCTCTATCACAGTTATTCACTTAACCATTTACAGTCCAAATGTTAACACACGAGAGCTTACATGCATCCAAACCTAGTCTGATTTGTGCCTGAAATGATCATTCTTCCAGTATGATTAATGATTGCATTTTATTATAATTCATATTTAATTATGACCCTTTTACCAGAAAAATTTTACAAATGCTAAACCATTGTTTCTTTACTGTTAAATATATTTTGCAGTACTTTTATAAGTCTGTCTCAGATCTGCTTTAAAATAGTTTTACCATAATTTTTTGTGTAAGGTTATTTGAGGGTTATAATTCAGGATTTGCTCTGTTTTTTTTTAAGTTGTTTCTTTAGAAAATAGTATTACATCTTATAAATACAGTACCTTTCACTGATTTTCAAGCCCTTATCAATTGAAAATAGTATTATATCTTTTAAAATACAGCCAGGCATATCTTCCAAAGCTTTTTCCAAAAAAAAAAACCTTACATACTTGAAAGGGAATCTTTTTGTTGCTTTAGACAGTCCATAGATAATGGTTCCTTTAATAAAACATGTGGTGATCAAATTTCCTTAGATTAAGTATGCAGTTGATTAAAAAGGAGGTGTTTAGCCCTGTTTTTTTTTTTTCAGTTAAAAAGTCTTACCTGCCATTCCAGTTACTTCTCTAATTTGTTGTTTTTCTTGCTATCCAGATGGCTGTGGCTGATTCTATCCATGATGTGGAATTTAAAGGTTCCATGTCCTCCAGATTGTTTTGCATGTTTGGCCAATGATTTGGTCATGCTGACTTGTCAGATGTCTATGTAGTGTTAGACTATCTTGATCTTCAGTTTCTTGATGGTCTTCCTGATGTAAAATGCTTGGCAGTGATCACATTGTGTTCTATAAACCTTGGTAATTGTACTGTAGTTGCCATAAAATGTGCTTTTGAATTTCTTTTTGTTGTTGGGTCATATGAAGTTGGATTTATTGCTCATATATCTGCAATAATTATAATGGGGAGCCATAGGTACCTTTCCATCAGGAGTTGTCTTCTGTGGTGTGGTGGCATTCCACATAGTTCCTAATGATATTTTTTTGTTTGTTTGTTTTCTAATGGTGAATCTGGTTTACAGGGGTAGAATGTTATTAACGGTTCTACTTTACTCTATGATGCACCAATTGATGAGGACTGTTTTTCTGATTTCTGAATACTTGAGTGACGGCTTGAGGGCTATGCTGGAATCTTACTGGTCATTGTTCTGTCAGGTTAGACCCTATGTTTTCTGTGTAGGTGATTTGGAGAGTGTCACGTGGGGGAGTTGTTTCTTTCTTTCTGGTCTGTGATGGGATCCAAGACTTGTTTGATAATCCTGTCACTGTAACAGCTAGCCAGAAAGTAATTTTACAAGTTTATGATGTTTTTAGTGAAGGCTTCCATTTCTTTGGAGACCCTGGTGATTCTGAGGCCCTGGGATTTATTTATTATTTATTATTTATTTATTAGACATTTGTTGACGGGGTTAGTTCAACTGAGCTTGCGCCCTTTTTCAGTAGAGGTCAGGGGAGAAAGGTTCCACTGTACAATATATACAATAAGAAATTTCACAGTACAAATTAAACAAGTATCACATTCACTGTACAAGTTATACAAGTAACAAGAAAATAGCAAGCTAGTAATGAATTCTCCATTTTGTTATGTGAGTAAAATTATAGTACATACAAGTAAAGGTTAACAAAATAAGGTCAAATAGGTGAGCATTGCTGTACAAGAAAGGGATAATTTGTCAGATGAGGCACTTCTAATAGGAAATGAGTAATAGGAAGTGGGTAGAAGTAGAGTGAAAAATGCAGAACCATTCCTAATATAGATCTAGAGAGGTCATAGTAGTTAGTCTGATGAGTTATAGTGTGATGGGAACTGGTGTTCTGCCTGGCTAGAGAGACAGAGTTAGTAAAGGAGATGAGAGCAGTAGTGGTGCTGTGGTGGGGGCAGAAGGCATGCTGGGTAGGGGTGATAAGGTTTTCTTAAGTGACATAAGACATGAGTTGCTTATGCAAACAGTGCTCAAGAATTTTGGAGAGGGGAGAGAGTATGGCAATAGGGCAATAATTAGAAAGTTCTACTGATTTTCTACCTTCATGAATTGCTATGGTGTGGAATTTCTTCCAGAGAGTAGGGACAGTAGATTCACTGATCGAACGGTTAACGAATATAGAGACTGGGTATGCTATGGAGGTGGCGGCAGCTTTTAGGAAGAGAAGTGGCAAGTTGTCTGGGGAACAAGATTTGAGTTTGAGCAGATGACTTTTAATGTAGCTGGTAGATATGGGTTGTAGTGAGAGAGGGCAGTTTTGTAGTTGGGGGAGGTTAGAGGTGAGGGATTTTTGGGACTGGATGTTGGCATAAGTTTGCTGATGGTATCTATGAAATAGGTATTAAAGATGGAGGCAGTTTCCTGGGATGAATTGTTTGGGCAGAGGTTTGGTGTTGATGTGTTTCTGGGGTGGAGAATTTGGTTGATGGCGTTCCAGAATTTTTGAGGATTTTTAGGTTGTGGCATTTGATGACATTCCTTTTTGTCCTGCAAGGGTGCATGCAGCTGTTATGCAGTAATATATTCACACTGATGGTTTTCTGCTAGTGGTCATTGGTGATTGGCCCATGTCTGGTTGTTTGCTGACTTTGAGGTCCCGAAAGCTTACTGAGTCATAACTGCAATTTGTTGTAAATTTGAAAAAAAATTGTGGAATTGTTGATGTGGTTCAAGAATTGCTCTAGGTTTTCCTGACTGCTATTCCATATGATAGAGGTATTGTCTATAAATCTTGGGTAGCAGCCCATATAGGAGTAGAAGAAGAGCTGTAAATAAAGTCGTCCTCCCATTTGCCTAGTTCTGTATTCGCTAGGCTAGGGGCCATTTCTGCCAGCACTGTGATTCCCGTGGTTTGTCTGAAGTAATGTCCTTCAAACTGGAAATCATTACTGTTGTGTAGAACTTTCAGGAGTCTGGAGATAGCCTCTGTCTCCCCTGACAGTGCTTCACATTCCTTGTTGTAGACCTGTATGATAGCTGTGATGCAGTAATTGTGGGGGAGTACAGTATAAAGTGCCACAACATTGATGGTAGCCAGTATGGAGTTCTAGTGCAGGTAAATATCCTTGGTCTTTCAGAGAAAGTCTATGGAGTTGAGGATAAATGATTTACTGATCTCTGCAAGCAGTTTGATTTGCACGTCTAGATAAATGGAGATGGGTTTAGTTATTAATCCCCCACTAGCCACCACTGGTCTGTAGGGTGGGTCTTCTACATTATTGTAGGGTTTAGGGATCCCAAAGAAGTTTGAAAGGTTGGGGTGCATTACTGTGAGGACGTTATGAAGATTGTTGCTTATCATGCCATCTTTGCTCAGGTTGGTGACCTCCAGGAGAATTTCTGCATAGGCTATCTTAATTTTGCTTATATCTGTCTTTTCATGAAAGTTTGGGTTGTTTAGCATGCTTAGGATTTTGTTAGTGTAGGTGAAGGTGCCAGCAATGAGAATACCTTGTCCTCTGTCTACTTTCATTATTGTCTTGGATTTCTCCTTGCTGAGATCAATTAGGGCTTTGGCTTCTTTTTTGTTAAGGTTGTAAAATGTCTTTTTTGCAGGTTTGCTGAGGATTTTGCAAATATCTGATTCATAATTGTCTTCAAATGCTCTGGTTTTGAGGTGTGGTGGGGGGCAGAAGTTGCTGGGTCTTTTCCATTTGTGTATTGTGATTGTGGGCACTGTTCTGTTGTTGTCATCTTGTGTTTTTTTTTGCGTGTTTTTTTTTGTGGAAGAAGATCTTGAGGTTGTTTCCGAATAAAAAGTTTAAAATCTAAGTCTATGTTTGTACTTATGTTGGTCATTTGATGAGACAAGAAGATGAGATGTCTTTTACATACATCATAGTCTATGCCATTCAGTGATTTAGTGGAGTGATTCCATACTGCATGGTATTGTGTTTGGCTTCCTGATTCCTCCATCCTGGTCTGTTGGTTGTATACTTCGGGGGTGCCATAGATGTTTGAGGTCCCTTTTTCTTGGCTGGGTTTTGTCCCTTTGATGATAGCTGTCTTGTGAGAATCTGTCCAATTATGATTGGTAATAGTTCTGGGAGTGGTGTGCATGGGATGATTGTTGCACGGTGTCTCTCCTTGGTTGTGTGCCTGAAGGGGTGGATGCTGGTCTGTTGAGTTGACTCTTCTGTGTTTCTTGTGTCCATGAACTTGCACTGTATTGACTTTTGTTTGTTGCAGGTCTAGCACCAGTATTATCAGGTAACTGGAAAAAAACTGACACACACACACACACACACACACACACACACAAGATATATATATATATATATATATATATATATATATATATATATATATATATATATATATATATATACATACACATACACACATACACACACACATATATATATATGGTTTACTATCAAAAAGCTGAACAGAGATGCTCTGCAGACAGAAAATCGAAAGATGGATGTTCGATTTTTCATGTTGTTGAGCATTCCATGTTTGAAAGTTCATATCAGCAAATGATACTGTGCATTCACTGATATGAACTCAAAGTACTGCACAGAGATGGCAGTACGGTGGGGTTTGGAACATTCATCCCTTTCCTCACTGTAGTGTGATCTCTAAGTTGGAATATATAGTTAGCAGGGGGTGTGATGTGAGGTGTAGGAGTTTCAATTACTTGAGCATCTATATGGACATCACGTGCTCTGTTCGGTGAAAATGTCGAATCTGCTGAATTCGTTCAGCAGATTCGACATTGTGTCCTGACATATATTTTTACTTTCATTCTGTCCTTTGATGTTACGTGTGGGAATTTGTTTTTAACAGTGATATTGTGATAGTAAACCTATATGACCATATAGCCATTACAGCCAAATTGAGAAGTAGAAAACTCAGGAAATAAATATAGATGTATTAAATGTCTAATATGTTTTTACAATGTTATTTTTTTTATATTTTATATGTTTTGTAAGATATATTGTTTACTTTTTAAGTTACATAAGTTTTAATATTTGTATATATTGTGTATTATATATTGCATATATATATATATATATATATATATATATATATATTTTTTTTTTTTTTTTTTTAGTACATTGTAGCTTTAAAGGTGATGCCTATGAATGATTGGTTCATTTGAATTTTAATGGGTATAAAAGGATGTGACATCATTGTTTGAATTTGTTCTGATGAAGCAATTTATTTGTGAAAGCGCTCACCATTTGTACAATAAATTTTCTTGGATTATATTTTTTACTTCTTGACTCCTGCTCCTTGACTTGCCTTAGAGTTTACAATTTGACTTATTTTTGATCTTTATTGATGACTCGTCGTTTGTGTGCATTTTACTTATTTTATCACCAATCAGGCATGGCTGAGGATATTGCTAATGGAACCAGGACTGGAAGTGTAACAGCATCAGCAGGGACTTTCAGAGGTTCTTTGGATCAGGTACTACATCTGAGAAGTAACCTTTTGTTATCTGAGACTACAATTAAGAATGTAGCTGATGACTTTTTGAATAACAATGATGCCCAGAGACTTTGTGAAGTTTCAAGAAAATTTCAAGATAACTTATATCAGCCAAAGAGGTTACAATTACAGTGACAGCACCTGGAGGCTTGTGGCATGCTTAAAATCATTCCCTGTGGTCTCAGGGTACTCACGATGCTCACATACAGTGAGTCTCAACCAGAGTTGTTAGCCAAATGGCAACAAATTAACCTTGAAACTAGCTACTAGTATATGCGCTTACTTAATGAACATTTTTTACCTGTTGAAGCACAACTTATTAATGACATTGAGTTGTGCTATAGACAAGTATGTGATATGTTGGGATCTGAATGTGCTGACTCCTACCTTACTGGGACACTTGATAATGTAAAGGTCTATGAGCAGAAATTGATTTTGTTAAAAAGACAGAAAATTGAATGAGACACCAAAGATTTTGAGCTGGGTCATGTATTTATGTGGCCAAGGAGAACCAAAGTGAATACTGGGGACTCCGGATATTCATTGCACCCAATTAGACAACGACATGTGGTGACAATGACTACTTCTCAGTCTTTTTTGTCCAAGGATGACAGTCAGTCCATGGCCAATAATAGTGTTCCTGTAATCAAATGTATTAATGAGGTGGAACATGTTGATGCTAATTGAGCATCCACTTCAAGCACGGCATTGGTTACTTCTCCTGCCTGTCAGTTAAATACCTCTGTATATGAAATGCCTTTGGTGGAGGGCGGGTTTCTGCCTTTACATGCATCTGGTGTGAAGGAGGATTCTGTATGCAATTGTCCTAGTGTAAATAGCAGTTCTGAACCAGTTGTTCGACTGAAAAGTGGTGGGGTGATCTTGCAACAACCTTTTTTACCCCTACCCATCAGATCGAAATGGAAACAATCGATGGGGTCTCCAGAACAATGGGGACATTACAAGAGGAAACCAGAGAACTGGAACAACGGCAACACCATAAAAACAATGTGGGAGAAATTAAATATGACATAGTTTGGAACATTTCACAGAGGTATATTTCTGTTTTTGAATGTAATGTTTTGAATAAAGGGCTGTCCTTTATTCCTGCTACTTTTTCTAACATTGCAGACACTTTGATTGACTTTAAGCTGACATTGCTAACATACAACTAAAATTAATGTTTAATGATGATATAGCACCTGTTAATGCTGATTTTAACAGAGATTTGGTGTTTAAAAAGCCTAGTGTATATAATCCTTGGTTTAACTCAACCCTTGATATGTTCTATAAGGTTTGTGAGGCTGATTTTTATAATTATTTTGATAATGAATATAGAAGTAAGAAGAAGCGAATATCTGATAACCTTACTGCACCTGAGAGATTAGCCCTGGAAACATTAGAGAATGATACTAGCATAGTCATTAGACCAGTGGACAAGGGGGGACAGATTGTTATTATGGACAGTGCTTTTTACTATGATTCCATCTGTACTGTGTTAAGTGACAATGATGTCTATCATGAGATTAATTTGTCTGACATTCAGCATATTATTATAAAGGTGACTAACACATTATTACAATTTGCAACATGTGGAATTATCAGTAAGGATTTATTTAGCTATTTTGTAGTGGAGAAACTGCTAATACCGACTTTGCAGGGACTCCTCAAAGTTCATAAAGATTCTCACAAACCCTTTTTTAGGCCAATAGTGGCTAGTAGCAGATGGCTTACTGAACCACTTAGTATATATGTTGAGAAACAACTGAGACCAGTGCTAGAACATCACCCTTTTATTCTACGTGACACCAAACAGATGCTACAAGAGCTTTACACTTTTGTGAATGACTCAAAGGATGTAATGAAAGGTTATTTAATGGCCACTTATGATGTTACATCACTGTTTACAGTGATCCCTAATACAATAGGGATCTCTATGGTTAAAAACTTTCTAACACTTTGTAGTAAGTACACTGAAAGTCATATAAATTTGTTATGTGATTTACTTAACATTATTTTGTATAATAATGTATTCCTATTTAATGGGAGCTACTATCACCAGTTGTTGGGCGTAGCTATGGGCACTCCCTGTGCCAATAGCTATGCCAACATGGTGATGGCAGAGTGGGAATTACATAATTTGATCTCACATCCTATGGTGCAGCAATGTTTGGCATTATATAGAAGGTTCATTGGTGATCTTTGTATGTTTTGGAGAGGAAGTCAACTTGAGATTTTAAGATTTGTTGATCATATGAATCATAGTGGTGAGTTTTTAAAATTTACTGGTGAATATTCCGCTACTGAAATACATTTTTTGGACATTTTGATTAGTATTGATGGAGAAGGACATCTACATACCGATAGGTATGTGAAAGATTGTTATTGTCCCTCCTATCTGCACAGGACTAGTATGCACCCCACACACATTTTTACCAATATTGTAAAGGGGCAAGCTATGCACTGTTCTTGGATAACTGATAGGGATAGCCATCTACATCAAGAGTTTGACAATATTAGTGCTGATTTTGTTAATAGGGGTATGATGAATGAGTAGTAAGTAGGGTTACCCTGGAAGTCCATATAATGAGAAAAGGGAGGGCTAAGCCATATTTTTCGGAAGCTATTAGATCCACCTATGACTCTAACAGGACAGTGAATAAGATACCTTTTTGTGTTTTTCTTATACTAGGGATAATGTGGTGATCAGGAATATCCTGCAGCGTAACTGGAAAATATTACGCACTGATGAAGAAATTACTCAAGTGATGGGGGATAAACTCTACATTACCTTTAAGAACACCAGGAACTTGAAACAAAGGTTGTGTTACCCTAAGGGGATTAGACAAGAAATGAGAACTGATATAGAGGTCGGAACAACTAGATGTGGTGGTTTTAATTTTTGTACTTTCATACAAGAAAGCACTGAATTTAGGCATCTGGATACTAGCAGAGTGTAGAGATTTGATGTTAATGCTGACTGTAATAGTAAGAACCTCGTCTCCTTATCACAATGCATAGTCTGTTTTTCATTCTATATTGGAAAGATGAATAGATGTCTTCGTGAACGCATTAGGGACCACAACTATTGTTATAGGCGAGGGCATACATATAGTGCATTAGCTAACCACATTATAGAAAATGGGGTTAGCCATCAGTTTAGATTTAGGGTGTTAGAGCTTGTATATGAAGATGCTAGGTTAGGGGATATTTCTAATAAAACAGAAACTAGAGAGCTTACCTGGATTGTGAGGTTAAGAGCCCATTTAGGTAAAGGGCTCAATGACCATATAGCCATTACAGCCAAATTGAGAAGTAGGAAACTTAGGAAATTAATATAGATGTATTAAATGTCTAATATGTTTTTACAATATTATTTTTTATATTTTGTCATATATATTATATGTTTTGTAAGATATATTGTTTACTTTTTAAGTTACATAAGTTTTAATATTTGTATATATTGTGTATTATATATTGTGTGTGTATATATATATATATATATATGTATATATATATATATATATATATATATATATATATATATTTTTTTTTTTTTTTTTTTTTTAGTACATTGTAGCTTTAAAGGTGATGCCAATGAATGATTGGTTCATTTGAATTTTAATGGGTATAAAACGATGTGACATCATTGTTTGAATTTGGTCTGATGAAGCAATTTATTTGTGAAAGCGCTCACCATTTGTACAATAAATTTTCTTGGATTGCATTTTTTACTTCTTGACTCCTGCTCCTCGACTTGCCTTAGAGTTTACTATATACACATATATGGAACTACTTCATAACATCTTGTTACCATAACATTGAACTTCTAAACATCGAGAACACAACAATAAAAAAAACACATTATTGAAATTTAAAACAGCAAATCCCTAAATACTGAACACAGTACTACAACTTATACTTAGAAAATCTATCCTCGGTCACTTTTGCAGGGGGTCTACACCCCCCTGCACCCCCACACCCTCTGCAAATTAAATATACCAACTCCATCTCACTACTTTGAAGAAAAATACAGTCGAGTGATCAATAAACAACAACCACAGCAACAACAACCTTACTACTTTCACAACCGGAATACCTTAACTGTAAAGGTCTGTTCTAAATTAACTTCAGACTTAAAACTTATATGTACCCAAACTTCTCCAAAGACAGCAAGACCATCCGATGTCAACTCAGCCATATTTTTACCATGCTTGCTACAAACCCTTAAAGTAACACCACACCACTAAATCACTTACCCTATCAACATTTACTTCAGGTTTGATACTCTGCAATATGATCTTCTGAACTTTCGATAATGTGGTTTTTGTTGTGGTTTCAATGTTTAGAAGTACAATGTTATTGTTATGCGATGTTATGAAGTGTATATATATATATATATATATATATATATATATATATATATATATATATGTGTGTGTGTGTGTGTGTGTGTGTGTGTGTGTGTGTGTGTGTGTGTGTGTGTGTGTGTGTGCGTGTGTGTTTCTGTACACTGATGTGTATGCTGTATGCTGATGGCCATATACATGGTAACACAGGGCTATAAAGACAAACGTTTAGAGGTTTAGAGCTTAGATCGCGTAATTCTAGCAGATTCAGCCCTTTTGGATATGTTACTCATTTGCAAAACAAACAGCACTAGAATTACCCGAGCTAAGAATCTAATCTTCATCTGTGACATAAACAAAACATCTTGGATGGGCAGGTATGTTTCTCAGAGATTTTTCCTTCTCTGGAACAGACTTCCCATTCATGTGAAACAGAACTCTTCCCTAAGTCTATTTAAATGCAGTTTGGACCAGTGGATGGGAAATTGCAAACTCACCACTGGCTTGTCTCTTGTGGCCCTTATGGACAGGGGCAGTTTTCTGATGCCCTAAAGAACAGGCATATAGACCCTAGATGATGGCATTACTACCAGCACTTGAATCTTACTCTGAATGAAACAATTTGCTAGTAAGCAATTCATTTTCTTATTGGCTAAGTCCTAGCTCATTCAGCAACTTTGGCAGTGAGGTGAGGGATGCTATGGAACAGCATCATAATGGCTTGAGAGATGAATAGGTCTGGGCTCTTGGGTTAAAGTATAGTGCATATTAACTATTATAAATTATTGATTAAAGGAAAAATTGGACAGATACCTTTTAGGATATCTAAAGTTGGATGTTTCTTACTGAAACCTATTTTGTGGGGTGCAAAATTTGTTTGAAGTCATTTTTTCATGTGCCATTATATTGTGAAAAACCTTTGAGTATAGTAGCATTGAAGACTAATGCAATACTAATTTTGATGTTGCTGAACCTGTGAGTAATTTAGTGTTCTGTTATTTCTAAGGCTGCACATCTTTGCAGTCAGTATATTTAGAATTGTTAGGATATGTAGGGGTGTGGAAGGCTGCCCCCTGCAAAATTACTTATTTTTGTTAATATCAGCATTTGTGTAATATCCGTGATATCTCAATGATGCTGCTGAATACAATGCATTTGTTCTCAATATCTTGACATAAATCCATATTTTGCAAGACAAACCATACCCCCATCCTGCATAAATATGTTTTTACTTTACTTCCAAAGTTTAAAAAGTCACTGTTACACATTTTATGCTGCTGCTGTTGTTTTCTATCATATTTACATGTATGATACTTAATACCATTCTCTTCTGCAATATTAAAAGGACAGTTGTAAGCTTGTTTTCCAATGAAATCAGTGCAGTTTTTATTTTTTTATGTTTATTTTAGTTTATTTTTTGCAGGGCATAGTTATTCAAATCAGAACTGTTTTGCCAAAAGAGGGACTAGGGGTACACTTAATGAAAAGTGCATCTTTCTTCAGTCATTATTATGACTTCATTCTCTTGCTCACAACTTTATGTCTCTTCTGCAACAAATTTTGTCACAGGGCAGAACAATCTGTTCTGAAGTCCATTGTCAATAAATAAATAGATTAATTAACTAAACAATCCATCCCCCACATCACCATGAAGGTTTCCTAGTCCAGACTTTAGGAAAAACTTCCTGCTTTAGGACACCAAGACCCTAAGGCTAATGACATTCAGACTCTTAAAACACACGTTTCTGTCATTCTGGGTCCCATCCTACAGATAATAAAGCCCATCAGATGCCTTATATTAACACAAATTTTGATTATTACTATAACACACTGTCTGCCTGATGGAGACTCCAGAGCAGGATACTATCTATGGATATAAGGAAAGCAGTAGGTTGGAGGCTACGCAATATATGCTAGAAAGCTATGATATTGTCTAAATTAGTGAGATGAAAGCAAGTAGGCATGCAGCTAAAGGAAATACAAGATGGCAGTGGGACTCAGTGTCACAGAAGATGGTACATAGCAGATAGCCACACCTAGAGGTATCACTGTTTCAGCAGCGGTTGTGATAGGGATGCCAAAAGGTAGATACAAAAAGATCAACCAATTAGGACAAAGTACAGTATTGCCGATGGAATTTCATTAGCTGGCACACCGCTTAAGAGATATTCATGCAGTGTGGCAGAAGGGCACTAGACAGGTGAATAACAAAGAGATCACGTGCGCTTCATTTAAACCATAAACTAAAAATCTTTAATTACAGTTGGATTAGGCCTGTACTGACATTTTTAGTTTCTGCTTAAAATAACTTGGCAGCAGATTCATTTTGGAAACCATGTTATACTGCATTCCATTTACTGAATTTGCTTATTCAGCATATTATTTGAAAAAAAACACACTGATGACTTGCAAGCATCTTACTGAATGCTATGTTATCGTTTGCTTGGTGAATAATATCACGGCGGATTTTCTTGGTTCTGCATTCGTTGCTGTTTTTTTTTTTTTTTTTTTTTTTTTTTGTTACTATTGAAAAAAGCTTTAAACAAAGGTTTTACTGTAAAACAAATAAAAAAGTCAGAGACTGTTGTCTAAGCTCATGCAAAATACCAGCATGTTCAGTGCATATCAATAAAGAAAGAGAGACAACTGAGAGAAAAGACAAAGAAGACAATGGGACACGTGAAGGTGCTTAGATAAAACACCAAAATGCAAATTCTTGCAGTCTAGCTTTCAGATGATGATAGCCTAATATTGATCTTTGCTAAAGAGATACGTTTTCTTTCAAAAGCAGACCTTATTAAAAAGGAAAAATCCTTTGCTAGTTAATAAGTTTTATGTGGTGCTGTCCATCTGTTATATGCAGTTTGACATTTGATACATTAGTTACACAACATATGTATATAAGAAGGCACTATAGAAATAAAGTGTATTCATTTCTGCACAATACTATTAGTGTCTTTGTTAGAATGTGGTATTTCCTCCTCCATCTACAACTGAATGTCTTAGCCCCAGGCACCTCTCAAGAAAATTCCTTAATGCCACACTCATTTTTCAAGATTCATTCTTTTGGAAGAAATAAAATCAGACAAAGCATACAATGAACTATTTATGTATGACAAATGAGCTGTGCTCTCTACTGTTACATGAAGAAATGTTACATAGAGCAGCTTGGCCCATTTTACCAAACATGACTGATAGCAGTAGAGAGTACCATAACGCCCAAGCATGCTTTCAGCTGAAGTAAGAATTCCCTGCAATCATCACAGGAATTTTAGCTTTCAGTCATATTTTACAGGAGCTACAGAAAAGGTACTTTACGTTGTTAGTCTGTAAAATATAGCATGTATGTTAACTTTGCAAAGGTGGAATATTTTATAACATAATTCTTTAATGTAAATACAGCGTTTTTATATCTGTATTTATCAGAAACAAATGAACAGATAAAATGTGCATTTTGTCTTCAGATGGGTTGGAGCAGTAACTGGAAAATATGAATTTTTATGTCAAATGCTGCATATTCTCTGTGTTTCTGGCAGATGTCTGTCCCAGAATAGACTTACACTGGTTCATAAAACTCTGAATAAATGTCAGAGAGAGAGCTGCATGTTCTGCAGCACTGTAAACATATTCAGATTACTGCATAGTTAAATCCTGTACTGACTGCTTACCTGTAACATCACATCTGATACTCTGTGGGAAACATTAAATATTTTGGTTATGAGAGTGCTTTAGTTCATGGAGTGATGCCACTCACACAAAGATAAAATAAGACAACAATATATTTTTGCTTGTTTGTCAACGCTATTAGCTTAATTAGATTGCACTTTTAACTCATCAATTTGGTGCCATTGATTTTTTTACAATAGTCAGGATGCAAGCAAAAACAAAAAAAACTGTGAGTAGCATAGTGGGATAGGGGACAGGCAGCCTAGCATAGCAATGAGGCCTACTGATGCAATATTGTTAAGGCCCTACAAAAACATCCCTTCTTTATACCACTTATTCTGGAGAGTAATAGGGAACTTAGAAAATGGCATTCTAAAACCAGATACTCACATTTGGGAAAATAATTATTATATTAACATTTTATTAAGTTTGAATAATAACAGGGTCCCACAAATAAAACAAACATAAGCAGAATTAGCTTTGTATGTTTGGATAAAAAAAAAAAATAACACAATACACAAATGCATGGATCTCACCATACCCAATAGAACCAAGATGCTCTCCTCCAAAAAAAGGAAGCCAATCTCGTGGTCCCCTGCCATAAACAAACTCTACAACAGAAGGAAGAAACTGATGCAGAATAAGGTGAAGTCCCAAGACTGGAAAAACTCCCTTATCAGCCCACCATACCTCTCAACAGTACAGATTTTTGCAGAATGTCCAGATATTTCCCTTATATTTTTGGTCTGTTTTCATAAAATTGTGGCTTTATGGCAAATTAGTGACAAATCATTAAAGACTGAGGTTAGAAAATAATGACAGACATTTGAGTTTTAGACTTCATACCCTACAGAAAAGGCATACTAATGCAAAACCTGCAATTTTATCAACTTTCTAAATTTGTAAGAGCAATATTTCAAAATTGTCCCTATTTGTACCACTTTTTTAATGGCTTTGTACAGATTTATTACTCTAAGAGGTTGAGATGTATAGCCTCAACAAAAAGTTGAGATCTCTCATCAAATCCTCTAAAGTTAGCTAGAAAAACAGACTTGCAGCAGATAGTAAAGATAACCACAAGGCCTTCTATAGTTATGTATAGAATCTCCATGGCAATACCCAGTTTTGCTCTGAGCTACTGCACAATGGTACCTCCAATACTGAGCCAACAGATATTGCCAATATACTGGCCGTCAGATTCAGTGCCAGCTTTGACTCCCCCCCCCCCAAAGGACCAATCACAATACCAGTAGATTGCCAGGCACCCAGTATTACTGCTGCACAGGGTAAATCAGCACTGTTCAAGGCCAAGAATATAGCTTCTATGGGACCACAATATCCCTGGCTGTGTTCTACATGAATGACAGAGTAAACTGGCACCTCATCTGTTTGCCCTGTTCAGTCACAGCGTCTCCTCAGGCTTTCTTCCTACCAAATGGTGCACTGCACCAGTCATCCCTCTCCACAAAGGAGGAGCAACTACAGACCCTGGGAACTATCACCCCTTTAGCATGATGAGTCTGATATGCAAAGCTATGGAACGCATAATCGTGGACCTAATAAGCAAGGATATAGGGAATCTCAAAACTCTGGATCTCACACAGTTTGGTTTTGTGAAGGGTAGATCATGCCTGCTCAACTTGGTTGACTTCTTTGAGTCAGTCACCAGAGCTGTGGATGAAGGCAAGGTGGTTCATAAAGCCTACCTTGATCTGGCTAAGGCCTTTGATACCATTCCCCACTCAGGAATCATAGAAAAACTCACTAAGCTAGGCATCAACCCTTATATCACCAGGTGGGTTGCAAACTGGCTCACAGATAGAACCCACAGTGTGAAAGTAGCTGACTCCAAGTCAGGCTGCCAACCAGTCATGAGTGGAGTCCTACAGTGGGATCCTCTCCTGTTTGGTATCTACTTCTCTGAAGTCCAGGCCAACATGAAGGGACTCTGGCTTACATAGTTTGCAAACCATTGCAAGTTAGGAGCTATTAGTAACTCCCCAAGTGATGTTGACATCCTACAAAAATGTCTCACTGAGACCAACGACTGGTAACAGAACCATGGCCTTAAGCTCAATGCAAAAAAAATGTGTCGTCATCCCCTTTACGAAAAACCCAGTTCCCATGAATTACCACATCGATGGTAGTCCACTGAACACAGAAGGTGTTATGAGATATCTGGGAACACAGGTTGACAGCGACCTCTCTTTTGACCACTACATTGCCACTGTGGTCAGAAAGTCCTTCTATGTGACACAACTTATTACTAAGGGTTTTGCATCTAGGAAGAAAGAGGTCATTGTTTCCCTCTACTCTTCCCTCATTAGGCCAATCATCGAGTACAATGCCCTTGCTCTGTTAGAAATGCAACATCTAAAGAAATCCCAATCCCTCCGCACTACTCACTCAAGAGACCTCAACCTCATTACCACAATCAACAGAACGTGCTGGAGGGACAGGTTCATAACACAGAGACTCCCCATGCTATGGAATAGAACTCCCATGCATGTCATACAGAGCACCTCACTGGCCCTCTTCAAGAGAAATCTTGATGAGTAGATGAGAAATAGAAAATTCACCCCAGGGATCACTCCAGTGGCTCTACTCGACAAAGGCACTGGCAACTAAGGTCGGGTGGCATGATGCCAGGGTAATCCTATGGGCTAGGCTTGTAAAGGCTCCAGGGCCATTATCCTAGAACACACCTATGAACCCAAGAACCTATAACAGATGCAAATAAAGTGAACCATCCTCAAGTACATTTATTTTATTTTATATATTTATTTTAATGTAAGTATCTATGTCCATTGATCTGACTCCTTGTATATGTCTTTACCTAACCATAATGAAAACAATAAATACCAACTTTTGTACCCATAAACTGCCAGTCATTTGATAAGGAAAGTAACATATTTCAGTTGTCAATTTCTACTTTAAATTAAATAGACAAACAAAGTCAGTTTCAAAACTCAGCTAAAGTCTGGGAGTGGTAAGAACTAGGTAGCCTATCTACCACAATAGTGGTTTTTGGCCCAGAAATTGCAGTTTATTGGCCATTTGGGCAGTTTTTCCATCTCTTTCTACCTTCTGGTTTAAAAGCCCATGTTTGTGTTCATTTCCTATAACTAGTCCAGTCCAGATGCAGATTTGCTATATCCAGCACTGCTTGTAAGCTTCTGAGCCCCACAAGCCTTTCTGTGTTGGAGGGAAGCCTTCTAGCTTATCAGTGGGAGTGGTAAGCACTAGGTAGCCTATCTACCACAAGAGTGATTTCTGGCCCAGAAACTGTAGTTTATTGGCCGTTTGGGCAGTTTTTCCATCTCTTCCAACTTTCTGGTTTAAAAGCCCATGCTTGCACTTGTTTCCCACCTTTCCTGTAACTAGTCTAGCCCAGATACAGATTTGCTGTATCCAGGACTGTTTGTAAGCTTCTGAGCCCCCAAGCCTTTCTGTGTTGGAGGGAAGCATTCTAGCTTATCAGTGGGAGTGGTAAGCACTAGGTAGCCCATCTACCACAAGATCCAGGTACAGGTTCTTAGTTTTAGCCCTTGAATTTGCTTATTCATGCTCAGAACTTGTTCAGAACTTGTTGTTAGCATTAAATAAGCTGCAAATTACTACAACACTCAACCTTCCTCCTTACCTAGAGAAAAACAGTTTTTGTACTTACTTTCCTCACTTGCTTTGAGAAAAACAGCTCTTATACTCACTTTCCTCACTTGTCTAGAGGAAAGTTGTTTTTTATTCAGGCATGTCCAAGGGTCAGCTCCCAGTGTTCTCTCCTGTCTATCTGATGAATATGGGCATCTTGAGGCAATGTAGCAATTGCCTCATGTACACAGACAACCCTCTCCTACTACCACCCAACACCACAACCTGTGAGAGATGCACTTATCTAGCCAAACTGGAGGTAAAGCTCTCTCCAGCCAAGACTGCACTTGATAGTCAAGAGGAGAAGGTAAACACTTGCACAACACCACACTCATCACATAGTCCCACTAAACCTAGACCACCAAAATCCACACATAGAAACACAAAAACATTCACAGAGGCTCTCAATAATAATCTTCTCAAGCAACAGAGACCTCCAAAGCAGAAATGCAAGCAACCTCTACCCCCCAACACAACTCAAATGACACATAGCCCACAGACTCAGTGTGCCAATAAACCACAGCAAATAAGGCAAACCAACCTACCCAACACACTAGTCATAGGTGACTCTATAGTCAGGCACACTGATGTCCCACTCATCAGGTTAAATAAGGAGAAGGTTACTGTCAGCTGCCTGTCAGGTACCAGGATTCGCCACATAACCCATGCACTCAAGTCACTCCACAACAAGTACAAATATGACTCTGTCATTGTCCATGTTGGTGTGAATGACCTGAGATGTATCTCCCTGGACTACATGAAAAGAGACATGGAAGAGCTCTCCGATCTTGTAGCCTAGGCAGATATGACCATAGCCCCGAGTAGCATCATGCCATCTCCCAGAGTGATACTGCAGTTGTTGTGTCTTTCGGCTTTTTCCCAGTTAGGGGTCACCACAGTGGAACTCCGGTCCGCTAATGATTGGCAGTAGATTTTTACATGCCGAGTTGCTGGCCCTGATGCACAACCTTCAACGACGGTACGCCCGTTCACGCATGTCTCCACACAGAAGACGCTCAAGCTGAGAATCAGACAAAATGGTTGGCTACAACAATTGGCTAAGCTTCTGGTGTCATTCTAAGGGGATCCAGTATCTCTCTGCCTGGGACAACATAGTCAACAGACCACGATGCTTTGCCAGAGATGGCCAGCACCTGCGGCCCCTAGGATTCCAGATACTGGCTAAGGCTCTTGCCGCCCCTATAGTGCCTTTTTTAGGCAAGGTTCAAATGACAAATTCACCGCCGTAACATGAACAGGCAAGCAAAAACTGAGGGTAATGCTACTCAGTGCTAGAAGTCTAAATCTCAAAATGCACTCACTCCTTAAAATGGAGAACATTGATATCTGTGCAGTGACTGAGACCTGGTTCAAGGCCCTAGAGAGCACCCCTGTATTACCAGGTTATTACTCATACCACACTTTTCGGCCATCTAACCTGGACCAGAACACCAAAGGCAGAGGTGTGTCCATATTCATTAAGGATATCCACACCTCCAGGCTAGTTACGCAGCATAATGCTTCCGAGGTTAACCAAGTGCAACTAACTCTGGGTAAAACTGCAATCCAAATTGTAGTTTGCTACAGATCCCCCACCATGCCCCAAGATTCCCACTCCTCTTTTCTTGATATACTGGAAAATATTAGGGTTCAACCAAACATCCTAATAATGGGCAATTTCAACTACCCCATCATTAACTGAGAAAACTACTCATGTACCAACTCCTTCACTCAACGCTTTCTGGAATTCATGAATACCAATGGCCTGGATCAACTTATCCACACCCCCACCAGGGGCAACAATATCCTAAAACTAGTCATTACCAACATGAGTGACTGGTGTTCCACACCTAAAATCAACTCCTCACTGGTCAGATCCGACCATAAGCTAATCACCCTAGATATCCGCATCCCGCCCCTACCCACCATTAAGGAAACCACGGTAAAAAAATTCTCCAAAGCCAACTTCATGCTTCTTAAGACAGAAGTGGCAAACTTCTTGACACCCATGCAGATGGACAATACAGTTACGACTGTTGAATCTTACACAAATGCACTCTATAAGCACTTACACGAGTGCATGGATCGTGCTATCCCTAATAGAACCAAGATGCTATCCTCCAAAAAAAGAAGCCAATCTGGTGGTCCCCTGCCACAAACAAACTCTACAACAGAAGAAAGAAACTGTTGCAAAAGAGAGTAAAATCCTATGAGTGGAGGAGCTGCCTGGTCAGCCTCAGTAAGAAACTGAGATCCCTTATAAGATCCTCTAAAGCTAGCTACAAAAACAAAATTGACACTGATTCTAAGGGCAGCCACAAAGCATTCTATAGCTATGTCAATAATCTCAATGGCAACACCCAGATCTGCTCTGAGTTACAGCACAATGGCACAAAAATTACAGAACCAACTGATATTGCCAACATCCTGGCAGATAGGTTCCGTGCTAACTTTACCCCCCTCTCACCCCCTAAAGGGCCAGTATCTATACAGGAAGAATGCACAGTCCCTGTAATCACATCTATGCAGGTAAAATCTGCACTCTCTAAAACCAAAAACACAGCATCCATGGGACCAGACAACATCCCAGGCTGTGTTTTACACAAACTTCAGAATGAATTGGCTCCCCACCTAAGCACCATGTTCAGTCATAGTCTCACATCAGGCTTTGTGCCCACTGAATGGTGCACAGCAACAGTTATCCCACTTCACAAAGGGGGACCACTGATCCTGGGAAATATCGCCCTGTATTAGTAGCTGTATTTAGAGCACAACCAAAAGCTGTTTGCTGAATTTCCTGTTTGCACTTAATTTTAAATCGTTTTTTTCTTAAAACTTGCATATTTTCTGTCCTTGACCTAGCACTCTTGTGTGGGGTCATTTACTGCACTGTTATAACTTGATATTACTTGTGAACCTCTGCTATCTCTGTAAAACAAAACAAAAAAAATCTTGCTTTTTCCCACTTTTCTGAGAGTTAAAAGTTCAGTTACAGGCTTGCTGTTCCTGAACTGTTTGAAAGTTTCTGTGAGGCCATTTTTGCTTGGGCTGAAGGAGGGTCTCTGTGTTCATCAGTGGCAGTGACTAACATTGAGCAGCTTCCCTGCCCCCCGTAGAGGTGGTTACTGACTTGAAACTTTAGTTTTATTGGCCACTAGGGGTCATTTCCATAACTCCTTCATCTTCCTCTCTTAAAACCTAGTTGCCTCGTGGTTTGAGCGTCTTTTCAGGCTTGTTGGCTGTTGGTGAAGCACCCTCCAAGAGGAAAAAACGCTGAGAGAAGAAGGGAGCCACTTTTGAGATTTTAAGTATTTTTTCTCTGTTTATTTGCTAAGTTTTTCTGCATAGCTGCCTAGCTTGAGCATTTTCTGGCTTGTTAAACTTGATTTCTGTATTAGTAGCTGTATTTGGAGCACAACCAAAAGCTGTTTGCTGAATTTCCTGTTTGCACTTAATTTTAAATTGTTTCTTTTTCTTAAAACTTGCATATTTTCTGTCCTTGACCTAGCACTCTTGTGTGGGGTCATTTACTGCACTGTTATAACTTGATATTACTTGTGAACCTCTGCTATCTCTGTAAAAACAAAAAAAAAAAATCTTGCTTTTTCCCACTTTTCTGAGAGTTAAGAAAGTTCAGTTACAGGCTTGCTGTTCCTGAACTGTTTGAAAGTTTCTGTGAGGCCATTTTTGCTTGGGCTGAAGGAGGGTCTCTGTGTTCATCAGTGGCAGTGACTAACATTGAGCAGCTTCCCTACCCCCCGTAGAGGTGGTTACTGACTTGAAACTGTAGTTTTATTGGCCACTAGGGGTCATTTCCATAACTCCTTCATCTTCCTCTCTTAAAACCTAGTTGCCTCGTGGTTTGAGCGTCTTTTCAGGCTTGTTGGCTGTTGGTGAAGCACCCTCCAAGAGGAAAAAACACTGAGAGAAGAAGGGAGCCACTTTTGAGATTTTAAGTATCTTGCTCTGTTTATTTGCTAAGTTTTTCTGCATAGCTGCCAAGCTTGAGCATTTTCTGGCTTGTTAAACTTGATTTCTGTATTAGTAGTTGTATTTAGAGCACAACCAAAAGCTGTTTGCTGAATTTCCTGTTTGCACTTAATTTTAAATAGTTCTTTTCTTAAAACTTGCTTATTTTCTGTCCTTGACCTAGCACTCTTGTGTGGGGTCATTTACTGCACTGTTATAACTTGATATTACTTGTGAACCTCTGCTATCTCTGTAAAAACAAAAAAAAAAAAAAATCTTGCTTTTTCCCACTTTTCTGAGAGTTAAAAGTTCAGTTACAGGCTTGCTGTTCCTGAACTGTTTGAAAGTTTCTGTGAGGCCATTTTTGCTTGGGCTGAAGGAGGGTCTCTGTGTTCATCAGTGGCAGTGACTAACATTGAGCAACTTCCCTGCCCCCCGTAGAGGTGGTTACTGACTTGAAACTGTAGTTTTATTGGCCACTAGGGGTCATTTCCATAACTCCTTCATCTTCCTCTCTTAAAACCTAGTTGCCTCGTGGTTTGAGCATCTTTTCAGGCTTGTTGGCTGTTGGTGAAGCACCCTCCAAGAGGAAAAAGCGCTGAGAGAAGAAGGAGCCACTTTTGAGATTTTAAGTATTTTTTCTCTGTTTATTTGCTAAGTTTTTCTGCATAGCTGCCTAGCTTGAGCATTTTCTGGCTTGTTAAACTTGATTTCTGTATTAGTAGCTGTATTTAGAGCACAACCAAAAGCTGTTTGCTGAATTTCCTGTTTGCACTTAATTTTAAATCGTTTTTTCTTAAAACTTGCATATTTTCTGTCCTTGACCTAGCACTCTTGTGTGGGGTCATTTACTGCACTGTTATAACTTGATATTACTTGTGAACCTCTGCTATCTCTGTAAAAAAAAACAAAACAAAAAAAAAAATCTTGCTTTTTCCCACTTTTCTGAGAGTTAAAAAAGTTCAGTTACAGGCTTGCTGTTCCTGAACTGTTTGAAAGTTTCTGTGAGGCCATTTTTGCTTGGGCTGAAGGAGGGTCTCTGTGTTCATCAGTGGCAGTGACTAACATTGAGCAGCTTCCCTGCCCCCCGTAGAGGTGGTTACTGACTTGAAACTGTAGTTTTATTGGCCACTAGGGGTCATTTCCATAACTCCTTCATTTGTCCTCAGAGGAGTGGTTTAAGGCAGTAACTTGTAGTTTATTGGCCATTTTGGGTCATTTCCTGTCTTTTCCAGCCCCCTGCTATAAAGCACGCTTTAGCGCGCATTAGCGCGATTTAGCGGAGTTGCCACTGTTGCACACTAGGGCAGCTCCGGTTAAGCAGGTTTAAACTATTCGGGCTACCTAAAGTCCACTCTTCAAATTTTCCCTTAAAACTACCTTCCTCGAACTATACTACTGATCTAATCAGCGTATCCTATAATTAAAAAGATCATCTCTACTTGACTCCAAGTAGACTATTCTCTATCTGTTAAACGTAGCACTTGCTCCTACAGTACTTATTACCTTGATACGGCACTCTTGTCATAGATAGTACCCCAAAAGGCAACCCCATTTCTCGGTCACCCACATCCCCGCAATCTCTTTTAAAGTTTTTTGTCTATTCCTTCTAGCATGTCGAGGGATCAGTTGCTAGTGTCCTCTCCTGCTCAGCTGGTGAACCTGGGAATATTGAGGCAATGTTACAATTGCCTCATGTACACAGACAACCCTCTCCTCCTCCCACAAAACACAAATACATGCGAGAGATGCAACTATACGGCCAAACTGGAGGCTGAGCTCTCTCAACATAGGACTGGCAAGACCAGTCAGGAGGAGAAGGTTACCACACACACTATAGACCCAGTCTCACATAGTACCATTACAACCTCAAATCATACACATAAACACACAAAGACATACTCGGAGGCTCTGATCAAAAATCTACCAAAACAGCAGAGGCCACCAAAGCAGACACCCAAACAACCACCACCTCAGAACACAATACCTGCAACACATAGACCTCACAGTCAGAGTGTCAAACAGTCACAGCCCTTAAGGCCAAACACAATGCCAGACACACTAGTCATTGGTGACTCCATAGTCAGACACACTGGCGTCCCGCTCACCAGACTGAGTAAGGAGAAGGTCACAGTAAGCTGCCTGTCGGGCGCTAGAATCCGCCACATAACGCAAGCACTCAGGTCTCTCAACAGCAGGTACAAATATGACTCAGTCATTGTCCACGCTGGTGTAAATGACCTGAGGCGTACCTCCTTGGACTACATGATAAGAGACATTGAGGAGCTCTCTGATTATGTAGCCCAGGCAGGTATGACCCTGACCTTGAGCAGTATCCTACCTTCACCAAGAATGATGCCACAATACAGAGATAAGATGATCAGCTTTAACAATTGGCTTAAACACTGGTGTCATTCAAAGGGGATCCAGAGTCTGTCTGCCTGGGATGACATGCTGGACAAGCCACGCTGCTTTGCAAGGGGCGGCTTGCACCTGTCACCCCTGGGATTCCGGATATTGGCAAAGGCTCTTGCCACCCCCATAGTGCCTTTTTAGGCAAGGCTCAAATTCTAAACCTACCACCCTAGAACACAAAAAAGGAAAAAACTAAGGGTAATGCTGCTCAATGCCAGAAGTCTAAATCTCAAAATGCACGCACTCGAGGCCCTTCTCAGTATGGAGAACATCGATGTCTGTGCTGTGACAGAAACCTGGTTCAAGGCTCCTGAGAGCACCCCAGCGCTATCAGGTTTTACCTCATATCATGCGTTCCGGCCCCAAAATCCGGACAATACCAAGAAAGGAGGGGGGGTATCCATATTCATCAAGGACACCCACACCTCAAGACTGGTGGGAACGCACGATGCATCGGAGACCATCCAGGTGCAATTAACCATAGGCAAGACTGCTCTGCAAATTGTAGCATGTTACAGGCCACCCTCACAAACTCAGGAACCCCACATGGCCCTCCTGAAAACACTAGAGGGGATAAATGTATCACCAAACACCATCATACTAGGTGACTTCAATTACCCTAATATAGACTGGGAACACTACTCAAGCCCAAACACCCTAGCCCAAAAGTTCCTGGAATTCATAAACTCAAATGCCATGGAACAACTAGTCACCATCCCCACAAGAGGAGATAACATACTTGATCTCATCATCACGAACATGGGAGCACAATGTTCAACACCGGAGGTGTACCCCTCACTGGTGAGATCAGACCACAAACTAATCTCGCTGGAGGTCCTCATCCCACCCCACCTGAAATAAAAAGACCACAGTAAAGAACTTCTCAAAAGCCGACTTCACACTTCTAAAGACTAGTGTGGTCTCCTTTAAGGCCCCGAGCGGAAAACAGTACTCAAGCCGCTGAATCACTTACAAATGCCTTCTACCAGCACCTGCAGGACTGCATGGATAAGGCAATCCCAAGCAAAACAAAGACTCTTTGTACCAAAGGCAAGCGTCCAGTCTGGTGGACCCCAGCCATAAACAAACTCTACAACAAAAGGAGGAAGCTACTACAAGATAGAGCAAAATCCTTAAAAGGTAAGACACCCTTGATCACTATAAGTAAAAACTAAGAGCTCTCATAAAATCATCCAAAGCAAATTTCGAGAGAAAAATAGCTAAAGACTCAAAAGACAATCATAAGGCCTTCTTTAGCTATGTTAGAAACCTGGGAGGAAACTCCCAGATATGCTCAGAGCTAGTTCAAAATGATGTGAAGATTACTGATCCTACAGACATTGCCAACATACTGGCTGACAGGTTCAGTGCAAACTCCCCCAAAAGGAGAGATATCTATACCAAACGATTGCAGCCCCCAAACATCTCCAGCGCCCAAGTGAGAACTGCTCTCTCCAAAGCAAAAACACAGCATCCATGGGACCTGATGGTGTCCCCGGCTGTGTGCTCCATGAACTCAATGAGGAATTAAACCCACAGCTAGGACAGCTGTTTAATCAAAGTCTTACCTCTGGATCGTACCCAGGAGTGGCGCACTGCAACTGTGGTACCACTTCACAAAGGCGGTGCCTCCACCGACCCTGGAAATTACCGGCCCATTAGCTTGACAAGCCTTATCTGCAAAGCCATGGAGAGGATCATAATGGACCTCATAAATAAAGACATAGGGAATTTGCAGACTTTGGATCCAACCCAGTTTGGCTTTGTCAAAGGCAGATCATGCCTTTTAAACTTGGTTGACTTTTTGAAACAGTCACCAAAGCCATTGATGAGGGAAAGGCAGTCCATACAGCCTACCTCGATCTGGCTAAGGCCTTGATACAATACCCCACTCGGATATCATTGAAAAACTCATCAGCTTAAATGTCAACCCATACATCACAAGATGGGTTGCAAACTGGCTGAGTGACAGAACCCACAGGGTCAGAGTTGCTGGCGCCATGTCAGACTCAAAGCCTGTCACAAGTGGTGTCCCACAGGGCTCAGTCCTGGGCCCACTCTTGTTTGGCATCTACTTTTCCAAGTACAAGCAAACACAGGAGGGTTATGGCTGACAAAGTTTGCAGATGACTGCAAACTGGGCCATAGTAGAAAACACATCTGACACAGATATCCTTCAGAAGGGTCTCACAGAAACGGATAACTGGTGCCAGAGCCACGGCCTAAAGTTAAATGCCAAAAAAATGCATAGTCATACCCTTCGGGAAAAACAAGGTTACCCCTAGCTACCAAATAGGTGGCAATCCACTGAGCACAGAAGAAGTTATCAGGGACCTGGGGACCCAGGTTGATAGTAGTCTGTCATTTGACACCCATGTAGCTAAAGTAGTTAGGAAGACCTTCTACATTGCCCACCTTATCATGAAGGGATTCTCATCTAGATCAAGGGAGGTCATAGTCTCCCTTTACTCATCACTCATCAGACCAATGATTGAGTACAATGCCCCATTCGGAATGTATCTGACCCGACACTTGCAGCAGCTGGAGAGGCCACAAAGTTCCTCACCAAAAGGATAAAGGGTCTCAAAATCTGTCCTATGCTGCCCGACTGAAAGAACTCCAGCTCTATTCAGTCGCCACCGCTTGCTCAGAGGTGACCTTTGCCTAACATACAAGGCCATGTCAAACCCAGATTTGATGAATATGCTTCACCTCAAAAATCTAGATCCATCAGAGCCACAAGGGCGGAGACTTAAACCTTGACACGGCTATTAATAGGATGTGCTGGAGGGATAGATTCATCACCCAAAGACTCCCTATGCTGTGGAACAAAATCCCGGTACATGTGAGGCAGAGCACCTCGCTAGCCTTGTTCAAGAGAAATCTTGACCAATGGATGGGAGATCGCAGATATACCCCAGGGATTACCTCAGTGTCACTGCTCGACAGAGGCACAGCAAAATAATGGGTATAGTTCCCCATACTAAAGGGGTGGCGTAAGCCACAAAACGATGGGCTAGGCTTGTAAATGCCCTCGGGCAGATAGCCTAGTATGAACCTATGAACCTATGAACCTATTAGCCTGACGAGCCTGGTCTGCAAGGCCATGGAAAGTATCATCATGGAACTCATAAACAAAGTCATCGGTAACCTCCAAACTCTGGACCCCACCCAGTTCAGGTTTGTGAAAGGCAGATCATGCCTTCTGAACCTGATTGACTTCTTTGAAGCAGTCACCAAAGCTGTAGACGAGGGTAAGGTGGTTCACACAGCCTATCTTGACCTCGCCAAGGCTTTCAACACCATTCCCCATTCTGGAATTATAGCTAAACTCACTAAACTAGGTATAAATCCCTATGTCACAAGATGGGTTGCCAACTGGCTCACTGACAGAACCCACACTGTAAAAGTTGCAGACTCCAAATCTGACATCATACCAGTGACAAGTGCAGTACCACAGGGTTCAGTCCTGGGACCTCTCCTGCTTGGTATCTACTTCTCTGAAGTACAGGCTAACACAGAAGACCTCTGACTAGCAAAGATTGCAGATAACTGCAAAGTAGGAGCCATAGTCAAGTCCCCAAATGATGTGGACATCCTACAAAAGAGCCTCACTGAGACAGATGCCTGGTGTCAGAGGCATGGCCTCAAGCTCAATGCCAAAAAGTGCATTGTCATCCTCTTTGGTAAAACCTCTGTACCCATGAGCTACCACATAAATGGCAGTCTACTTAACACTGAACGTGTGATGAGACCTTGGGACCCAGGTGGACAGTAGTCTCTCCTTTGATAATCACATCGCCACAGTAGTCAGGAAATCCTTCTATGTGGCACACCTCATCACAAAAGGGTTCTCATCCAGGAAAAAAGAGGTCATTGTTCCCCTCTACTCGGCACTCATTAGACCCATTATAGAGCACAACACCCCTTTTGGAATGTACCTCATAAGACATCTGCAGCAGCTGGAAAGGCCACAGAAGTACCTCACAAAGAAGATTACTGGCCTCAAACAGATGCCCTATACTGACCGCCTCAAAAAACTCCAGCTTTACTCCATAGCATATCGCCTGCTCTGAGGTGATCTCTGCCTAACATATAAAGCTATGCTAAACTCATAGCTGTTGGACATGCTACACCTTAAGAAATCCCAATCCCTCCAAGCTACATGTTCTAGGGACCTACACCTTGTCACCATAATAAACAGGACATGCTAGAGGGATAGATTTCTGTCCCAGAGACTTCCTATATTCTGGAACAAGCTACCCATCTATGTCAAGCAAAGTTCCTCATTTGCACTCTTGAAGAAAAATCTTGATGAGTGGATGGGAAATAGGAAATACACCCTGGAGATCACTTCTGCTGCTCTGCTCGACAGGGGCACAGGAAATTAAATGTCTTGGGTGGCATAAGCAAGGGAACCATGTTGGCTAGGCTTACTTAGGCCCTTGGGCCGATAGCCTAGTACCTACTTATGAATCTATGAACCTATAAGTCCTGGATATGTAAATACACTGAGCTAGACTAACTCCTCTATGCACATTCCGTCTCCATATCTTCTCTATATTCTGCTATACAGTCTTCCCAGAACTTCAAAACCTAAATATATCCTACTATCCATAGACACTTGTATTTAGTTTTTCAGTTAACATTGCTGCTATGTCTGTAATACTATAATCTCTTCACTGTACTAGTAATACAAATGACAAATTCTACAAGACTTTCATATTATATTATTCATTCACGTAATCGTACGTTTGTTTTTGTAATTTTATATTGGTTATTTCTTATATTGGTTATATGTATTTGTTCCTGTACTCCTTATATTGTATGGAGCTTTTTTCCCCTGGCCTCTGCTGAAAATGGGTAACCCTGTCCAGTTGGACTCCCCTGGTAAACAAATGTAAAATAAAATAAATAAATAAAATACTTAAAATTAAACCTATGATGCTAAGAGACTGCCTTCACAATCTGTAGAATTCTGTAGAGTACAGTACACATTGTCTACAATTAATAGGCCTATTTATAAAGGCATCAATGTCAGTGTGGCTGGAAAGAGAAGGAGGATGTTCCAAGATGGGGCAGTCCTATTCCACTCTACACGCTTCTATTAGATAACATTTCTTTATAACGTAAAACCTACTGAATGTCAAGTCTTGTTACAGAGACACTCAAGAAGATCATTGTAATTGTCAGTTGAAGTAAATAAATGTTGGCATTGACTGGTTCATAAAATGAGTGCAGTATGTGTGTGTGTGTGTGTGTGTGTGTGTGTGTGTGTGTGTGTGTGTGTGTGTGTGTGTGTGTGTGTGTGTGTGTGTGTACATATATATATATATATATATATATATATATATATATATATATATATATATATATATAATATATATCATATATATAGATATAGATACATATCGATATATATATATATATATATA
>NC_056727.1:197513069-197560569 GCF_019279795.1 Protopterus annectens
TTAATAGTTATTTGTTAGCATCCCTGCCTTACCTATCTATTCAAGCTCTTTAACTTTAGTATGGAAGTAATTGAACAAACTACATCATTTAACCCAGGTAATACATATGAATGGCAACATAGTTGCCAAACTAATTCACATGCTTCTAATTTTAAAGATGCAGGTCCCCTCCTCTCTTCTTTTTGTATTTGGTCAATAATCCTGGACTTAAACCAGTGTCCTGGATGTTTTTTACATGGTTTGCTAAAGCATTTTCTAACTTTTCTTTCTTTATAGCATAGAGATGTTCATAAAGTCTCTCTCTCAGTTTTCTATCTGTCTTCCCTATGTAGAAACTGGGACAATGTTGGCATAAAGCTATATAAACAACTCCACTAGAATTACAATTATATTTATGTCTTGTCTCATACTTCCTATCTCTGATGGTGAAGGAACTTCCTATGTCAATGTACTTACAGTGAGGGCAAGATTCGCATTTGAACATGCCTTTAATTCTACTATTAGGTAAATCCTGAAAATTTAAAATGTTCTTAAAATTCAGACCTTTCTTAAAAACAAATTTTGGTTTCATATTACTAAAATTATTGCAAACTGTGTCTGTAGCTAATAAGGACCACTTTTTATATATAATATTTCTTATAGCTAGTGCATCTGTGCTAAAAGTAGTGATGAATAATAAGTTGTTGGAAAATTCACTATTAGTTACACTATTACCCATGTTTATGTCATTTAAAATAAAATCCTGAGCATTATGCTCATTCAAAATTGCTTTATAAACTCGTGTTCATTTATTCACTACTTCAGTTCTTGTCTCATTCAGAAAATTGTCCGGGTAGCCCCACTTAATAAACATAGAAGTCAAGTTATCACATTCTACTAAAAAATCAATTTCTGTTGTAACCATTCTGGCTGACCAAACAAATTGCCCCTTTACTACCAACTTTTTTTGTTGTAGGGGATGTTGACTTGTATAATGAAGAAAGGAATTTGAAAATGCAGTTTTCCTAAAAAATGTAGCTTTATAACTATTACCTTCATGGTCTTTTGAAAGTTTCACATCTAAAAAAGAAATTCAATCTTTCTCATATATGTGAGTGAACTGTAAAAAAGTTGTAGTGTTATTTAAATATTGAATAAATAAATTTACTTCATATTCACTACCATTAAATATAATAAAAACATCATCTAAAAACCGTGTGTAAAATTTTACCATATTAGCCAATGATATGCCACCACAGTGCAATATATAAGGCCTTCATGTAGGCCTTGGCCCCTGTCTTAGTTTTTGAGATGGACATTACTGAGGTGTGGAGACTACAGCATCACAGAAGGTAGGTGCAAACACCATCCACTGTAGAGATTTATGACATGTCCACAGTTTTGCCTCATATGTGTGGTCAGTGTCTCATACCATTGTGGTTATCTGGCAGTGCACTGGCAACCATTGTGGGCTGAGGTCTGTAAGGGAAGAGACACGTGTGTGTGTCACACTGTATACCCATCAGATTATGCATGCTACTGCAATAGCTGTTATCCTATCAACTTACTATCTTGTAGGGGAAAACTGTTAAACATGTCCCTATCCTTTGGCCTTTGTCCCCCATTAAGTATAGCTGTGTCTGGATCCCTTGTTCTAGGGGGTTGGGAGGTATGATAGGTCTGTTGAAGCTACCTTTGCATGCAGCTGTGTATGCTACATGCTGCAGCTGCAGCCTGCAACACATAGTGGGAGTGTGAACACTTTGGTGGACAGCAAGCTGTACATGTAACTGCATCAGCTGTGTCAGGCCTGTTTTTATGGCAGAGCCAAGGCAAAGGTATTCTATACAGCACATTCAGGGCATGTGCGTAAGGTACATCTGTTATGCAACAGTGCGACTAACAGAGTAGCAAGACAATATATAGTTAGGCTATATGGATATGTGCATTGTGTCTCTGCCTGCAGGCCTTTGTCTTACAAAACTGGGTAGCAGTTAATTAAGTAGAAGTAACCTGTGGGGAGTAAGATTGCATGACTCAGTCATTACTTGCTGTCTTCACAATAATGTAATTGAAGTGTGACACAACACTGGATTTGAACCCAGGACTGTGTGTGGCAAAATGTACTGCTTGCAAGGCAGTTAACAGACTGAGCTACTGAGACGCTACAAAGGCATGTGTATTTGCAGAATATGATAGTGTTATCGCCTCACAGTAAGATGCTGTCCGGTTCGATTCTCAGCTAGAGCACCTTCAGCGTGGAGACATGCGTGAATGGGCGTACCTTCTTTGAAGGTTGTGCGTCAGGCCTGGCAACTCGACACGTAAAAATCAACTGCCAATCATTAGCGGACCGGAGTTCCGCTGTGGTGACCCCTAACCGGGAAAAGCCGAAAGACACAACAACAACATGTGAACATATGCAGGCTGTGAGAAACATTTCTACATCGATGAGTATGTGCGTGGCTTTATATCATTATATTTCTGCACCAGGGTCCCAGTTGTGCATATACTTTGCCACTGCTGCCTTAGCAGGTGTTTTTCCACAAGCTAGCGATAAAAGGGCACATATACCTGCTATCACAGGCCTCACTTACATCCATTTGTATGTCTTCATTATTATTTATTATTGCACCAGAGTCCAGGGTACAGCCTCAGTTTTCACATTAGTTTTTTATTTCAGTTACATGTGTAATGTCTGTAAGTAGCAAGCAATATGTTTTGCTGGAGACACCTATTTAACCTAAATCCTGTGTAGCGTGGTGGGTTAACGCAATGTGCTATAGTTAAGAGGGGACTGGGCTGGACACTTAGCAGAGGTGTTTGCTCTCTACATGTTAGTTACAATGTAATAGACTTTAATGTTTTTTTATGCTGAGCTAAGCAAAGTGGCATACTGCTCGGTGCTAAACAATGTAAAGAAAAGAAATATGGGGTGATAGGAAAGTGGTGAAATGGGGAAAAGCAGGGGTAAAAACAATATGAAAGACAGGTAGGGATGTGCAGGATGGGTGTAGGAAAGAACCATAGCTATCCATTTCTTGTACAGCAAAAGCTGTGCAGATGAATTTGAACTCTCAAACCCCAGAGAGAGGGGTGAGGACAACATGAATGTGTTGTCAAGCCAATTGGACCAAAGTAGTTGTGTCCAATGGACACGTGCAAAATGGAGAGCTATGTATGGGACAATATATGTTTTGTGGGAGAGGTGCCCATTTTTTTAAAGGAGAGAGTGGAATGTTGGGGAAGGGACATAGGTACATTTGGGAGGTAAGTTGGGTAGGAGAGGATGCAATAGCAGATGGACAAGACAGACAAGACAGCAGACAAGGGTGGTATGTGACACATGTGGGGGTAAACACCTTGGATGGGGAGGATGTTGTGGAATCAGAGTCACATGTGCCTATGACAGCAGCAGTGTGACTGACATCCCCACCCATGCGCAGTCTACACTGCTCCTTCACTACCCCAAAGTTGACTGTGCTGGAGGCTGGGCCTCAGGGCCAGCCTGCCCCACCAGGTTGGCCACTGTGCCCTCAATCTGGTACAGGTGATGTTCATAGGTCCAATGAATGATCCTGCGCACCATGACCAGCAGTTCCTGTTGGATGATTGCTGCCCCTTCACCACTGCTCTCAGGGGAAGGCCAGGCCCTGCCCCCTGATGCAGTTCCACCTGACACTGCAGATCATGCAGGGGCAGTGGAGGGGGCACCACTGGCCTGGGTCCCAGATGTGCTAGGACCTGGTGCCATGGCCAGTTGAGGCAAAGTAAGTGGAGGACAGGGAACCGGCCTACCTAGATGTGCTGTGGTAATGAAGGTACAGTAATAAGTACAGGTTAGTTATGAACAAAACATAGTAATAACAGCATACCAGAACAGTGTAAATAACCCAATTACATGTCAATGAATTTTATGTGAAACACAACAATACATGACAGAACAGTCAGTATGTTAACAGCATGCCAGTAACAGTTACAACATAAGGCCAACAAAATAGGTAATTCAACAAGATATGTTAATATGCAACCATTATAATACATAACAATAATAATACACATGCCCAAAATACAGGTAATTTAACAATATATGTGAATAGTAAACTATAATAAATGAATAACAATAACAAAGAAATGAAGATAAAAGCTGGGGAGAATGAAAAAACAGTCCATTACTACCATTATAGGCTATTTACTTGACAACAGTACTACTATCTACTCTAGAGGTCTGTCCTTTATTTATGTGTACAAGTCCCCTATAGCTGCTGTAGCACGTATATACCTCTCAAGCTATTTGCATGGGACAGTGTGGGCCAAGCAGTAACAACTGCGGCTACACTACTACATAGTACAGTTTCACATCAGGTGGACCTATATAACTACCAAGGTGTACTGTGGGCTGAAGTACTGATACTTTGCAATTTAGGTAATCATGCCAATGGTAATCCTGTCACAGATGGATCACACTACTAATTACTTTATGTGACAGTGTGACACTTGAGAGATATGTATGTGTACAGTACAGAAACTAAACAACTATCATGCCTTGCTTGGCAGGCATAGGGATAAAACCCAACAGCAGTGACTGCAGAGGATATCTGCATGGAATGTATGAAATGGCTGCAGCAACTTTGAACAGACACTCCAGGCATACAGCCATACCAAGATTACACATTATTTATTTCATTTTATTCTATTATTATATTTATTTCTTTTATTTTATGCTGTACTTTCACATTCTTGCTGATTTTAACAGTCTGTGACATCTAAACACACAATTATTTACTCATAATATGGGCTACCTTACCCATTTACCTGTAGTTCCTGCAGAGAGAGACTCTGTAAACATTATATGACTAATACTGTAATATTTGGTACTACATAGCACTGCATTTGAACCCTGGCCTGTGTGTGGCAAAATGTACTACAAATAGAGCATTTAGCAAACTGAGATACTGAGTCACTGCTGACTACTGACTGACTGATATTTGCCTAGAGCTCACATGGAACCAATATATGACCAGGTAGTACTACTGCAGTTGTATACTAGATTGCAGTGACAGTAGAACACACATGCATGAAATACAATCATTACAGAGATAGTAGGTAATCTATACAATAGTTTATATAATGCAGATGTACACAATATATTGTTATTGGTTTGAAATATATGTGAAGTCAAGAAACAATATCAGATCATGGCTACCTCACCTATCTACCTGGCTTACCTGCTGTTTGTGGATGACAGAGCATTATGTGGACAATATTGGCCTAGAAACAGCCTTGAATGGTAATATATGTGTTAAATAAGACATTTGGCAGCCATTATATTTGCATTCTACAGTTATTACAGTGTTATACTTGACTGCAGCACCTTACCTTACAACCTGAATGCATACAGTTGTACTGCAATGGTTAAATCAAGACAATCCTGATGTACATAGTTTACCTTGGTGTTATTGGTATTGGCTCATGTGTTATTGCAGAACAGTTGGCATTATTCATTTCTTGACAAAGAGCTCTAATTCCACACTTATTGCACTACAGACTTTATTGTATATACTTTAATGCAGTTTCTAGTACTGTTTCGAGTTTTTATTGGACAGCAGTTGTCATTAGTCAGGTCTTGCAATACAGCTCTACTTCCACAGTTATTGCACTACAGACTTTATTGCATATACTTTAATGCAAGTAATGGTATTGTTTCATGTTTTCATTGCAATACAGTTGGAATTATTCATTTATTGCACTACAGCTCTGTAAGTCCACATTTATTGCAATACAAACTTTACTGTACATACTGCATTGCAGGTAATGCTTTACTCTTTCTTGCTTATTTCACTACAGTTAACATAATACATCCATACTCACCACACTCACAGCTCAACCTGGCCAAGCGCCCAGCATGCGCCTTGAGGTTGCAAGCCCTCTCCTCTGCAGCTGTTGGGAGAGAAGCACATCATTATGCATACCAGTTTAGAAGAAATTCAGATTAGATATTGGTGAAGCAGAGGTAAAAGTACTTACATACATGTGGGACATTCCCTGCCCAAAATTCTTGGACCCAGGTGTCTAAGAGATCCCACTTTCATGGTGGCGATGACACTAATCACCTGTGCAGGGGATACCAGTTGCACCAGTGAGTTCCCTTGCCAGCTGTTCCCAGGCCTCTGCCTTGCACTCTGAGTCCTTGTAATCTCCCTGCAGCAGATGGTCTTCATGTCTTTTTGCTAGGAATCAGACCATGCCTCTGGACTCCAGAATGCCCCAACATTGCACCCGAAGGCATGAACCCTCACCAACATCAGCCAGAGTATCCTTCAGAGACAGCTCTCCAATGGATTATACTGTATTCCCACCTATTGAGCTTAATATAGCCTGTTTTCCCACCCTTACACCCCATTGGGCAACATTGAAAAATGTAGCACATTGCTTAGCGGCACATAAACCAGCACAACTGAGCTGCACAGTGCAAAAACTCAAAAACCTATATGGTTAGCAGTGCTTAGCTCTGTGCAAACTAGCATAGCAGAGCCAAGCAGTGCATAAACATTTTCATCAATTATTGTGTTTATGCAGTGCTTAGCAGGTCTTAGCAGAGCTTAGCAGAGCACAGTGGGCCAGAATTTATAAATAATTAGTATAATTTGTATTTCAAAAAGAAATGCTTATTTTCCCTTCTATGTATTTAAACTCTGCACTTACTGCTCATGAGGCCATACTTCTACCCATTTAGCTATGAGGAATTCTGCTGCACCTTTACATATACCTCTAAGCTGCCTATAAGCACTGTGCTGCAACATGCAAATGCTCTCAGCTATGCTTAAAAATGACCTTTAAATAAATAATTAATTGCATCTGGTTTCTATTTTTAAATGACTGGCAGGTGTTTTGGCACCACTTGGTATTGCTGTACTCCACGCCACCCAAACATCCATTAAAAAAAAATACACTTCAAGCAATACAATGCACATTGACATTATACAATTGGACAGTGCAGGGAGTGTCTTACTCATTTGCAGTCACAGTTTGCACTACACTCCCTACACTGATTCAATAACCATGTTCCATGGCTCTCCCTTGGCAACGCACCATGATTAATATGCATGGCGCACTGCTGAGGGGGAGCCATGTACACTGACATTGTAACATTTTGTGTAGACTCTACATTGTGCCTACATGGATTTTATTAAATCCTGGAGTTCCTTTTTTCTGGATACAATCCTTTTACTTATGAGATGAACCAAGTAAAAGGCTTTTCTGACCACTGTCACTACATGATGGTTGAATGTAAGATTGCTATCAACCTGAGTAACCAGGTCTCTCACCACAGGTTGAGTGTTACTGATGTGGTAATCAGTTGAGGCCATGTTTTTGCCAAATGGTATGATGATACATTTTTTTTTTGCGTTTAGCTTGATGCCATGACTTTGGCACCAATCATTAGTTGCTGTGAGACCCTCTTGCAGTATGTTAACATCAGTTGGGGAGTCAATGACAGCACCCAACATACAGTTGTCCACATACTTGGTCAGACACATGCCTTTTGTCTTTGCCTGGACCTCCGAGAAGGAGATGCCAAACAGTAGGGGTCCCAGGACAGATCCCTGGGGAACTCCACGAGTGACAGGTCTGCCATCAGAGGTGGCAACACCTATTTTGACCTTGAGGGTCCTGTCAGTGAGCCAGTTGGTCACCCACCTGATGAGATAGGGATTTACACCAAGCTGTGTTAGTTTTTCAATGATGCCCAAGTTTGGGATTGCATCAAAAGCCTTGGCCAATCAAGGTAAGGTGTATGTACTGAATTTCCTTCATCCAGGGCCTTGGTGACAGTCTCAAAGAAGTCAACCAGGTTCAACAGGCAAGATCTGCCTTTGACAAATCCAAACTTAGTGGGGTGAAGTGCTTGGAGATTGCCTATGTCCTTGTTTTTGAGATCCATAATAATATCCTCCATGGCTTTACAAATCAGACTTGTCAAGCTAATGAAACAATGGTTTCCAGGGTCAGTAGTGGCACCACCTTTGTGGAAGGGGATAACAATGGCAGTCCTCCACTCTGCTAGGATGAAGCCTGTACTTAAGCTGTGGTTGAATAGGGTGATCAGTGGCAAAGCCAGTTCTTGCTGGAGATGGTGTAGAATACAGCCTGGGATACCATCATGTCCCATGGAAGCTGTGTTCTTTGTCTTGGATAAGACCTTTAATACTTGATCTATGAAGATGAGGGGGTGCCTGGCAAGTACCAGGGATGTCAAAAGGGCCTTTGGGGGGGATGGGGGTGAAGTTTGCACTGAACCTATCTGCTAGAAGGTTGTCTAAGTCAACAGGATCAGTGTAGGTGATACTAAGTACTAATTTGGAACAAACCTTGGCTTTGCCATGGAGGTTCCTGACATAACTGAAGAGGGCTTTGTGGTTTCCCTTTGTTTCAGAGGCTAGTTTCGATTCATAAATGGTTTTGGAGGTTTTCTCTAGTGATGTAATTTGCTTGCTGAGGCTAAGGAGGGAGTTTTTCCAATTTAGAATTTGTTCATTTTTGCCCTTGGACAACAGTTTCTTCCTTTTGTTGTACAGCCTGTTGATAGAGGATGTCCACCAAACAGGTTTGTGTTTCCTTGAGGAGCAGGTTTTAGATCTGTTGGGTATGGTTGAGTCCATGCAGTTGTACAGGTGCTTGTATACTGCACTGGCATGCTGTTCAGCATAATTGTCTGCATCCTCTGAGGGGGTGGTGGTGTGAAGCTACATATACCCTCCCTTATATTATTTTATTTTATTTTCCATTTGTTTATCGAGTTAGTCCAACTGGAAACAAGGTGAAAGTTTTCAGTGGAGGCCTGGGAGAAAAGCTCCAGATACATAGTAAAAAATTATAAAAAAAATAATAAAAAAATATATAAACATAGCTATTTTGTACAAAGAGCATAGAACATATAAAAGGAGTAAAATCAGAGTTTTACAAATGATGCAGCATACAGTGGTTAGAATATTGAGAAACAAATTAAACAAGATATTATACAACAAATATACAATTGCTTGAACATAAATTCGAAAAGAAGTTTCCATAGACAAACAGGGTCATAAATTAGAAATCATAACTATAAAGGTGGCATAAACCCCTGGTTCACAGTACTATGCACTAAGTGAAACTACACAGTACACCTGCGATCTAGGGATGTTGAAAGTCAGGAACAGGTGAAATTAGTCTGGTTCTGTACTGGAACATATCTAAGTTTTGAATAGAAGACCGTTTACCTTAGGATGACCTTAGAAGGTTGTAGTCAGCTTTGGAGAAGTTTTTTTAGCTTAATTAGGGCTGGGAGTGTTGGGTGGGATAGAAACTTTGAACAAGACAGTCCGATGATCTGATCTCACCAGGGAAGAATATACTATGGGAGTGGCACAGCTGTCACCCATGTTGCTGAGAACCAAGTCCAGAATGTTATCTCCCTTTGTGGGGGATGAGATGAGCTGGTCTAGTGCATTAGAAATGATGAAGTCAAGGAATCGTTGAGTGAGTGCATTAGTGCAGGAGTAGTTCACCCAGTCTATGGTGAGGTAGTTGAAGTCACCAAGGATCAGGGTGTTAGAGGGTACCTTGATGGAGACAAGTAGATCTAGGTAAGAGGAGTGAGTTTCCTGAGTCATGGAGGGGGGTCTATAGCTGGCTATAACTTGGATGGATGTCTTGCCAACTGTCAGTTGCACCTGAAGTAGTTGCAGTGCATCATATTGGGAAACCATTCTGGAGGTGTACCTGTCCTTAATGAAGCTAGAGACTCCACCACCCTTAGTCTTCCTGACCTCATTTTAGGGTTGAAATGTGTGGAATGAGGTATAACCTGGTAAAGCAGGGGTGGTCTCCACAGCCCTGAACCAAATTTCCATGACTGCACAGACATTGGCATCTTCCAGTGCAAGGAGAGCCTCCAGCGAGTGCATTTTCAGGTTAAGGCTCCTAGCATTAAGCAGCATGACCTTCAGTTTGCTTTCTAACCGATCTTTTATATTGGAAGATTTGTCCTTGGGACATTGCCTAAAAAAGGCAAAATGGGGGAGGCAAGAGCCTTGGCCAAGATCTGGAGTACTACTGGTGACGGGTGAAGACCATTTCTGGCAAAGCATCGAGGCCTGTCAACCATGTCATCTCAGGCAAGCAGATACTAGATCCCCTTGGAATGACACTAGAAACTAAGCCAAATGTTGAAGTCAATTATTTTTTGTTGGTATTGTGATAACATTCTTGATGAAGGTAGGATGCTGCTTAGGGCTAGGGTCATACCTGCCTGGGACACATACTCTGATACCTCAATCATGTCTCTCTTCATATAGTCCAGGGAGGAATGTCTCAAGTCATTTGCACCAACATGGACAATGACAGAGTCATACTTGTACTTGTTGTGGAAAGACTTAAGTGCATGTGTGCATGATGTATCAGATTCTGGCACGAGACAGACAATTAACTGTGACCTTCTCCTTGTCGAGCCTGGTGAGGGGGACATTGGTGTGTCTCACAACTGAGTCACCAACGAATAGTATGTTTGGTCTATTGTTATGCCTTGTGGGCTGTGATGTTTTATTGTGTAGCCTTATCGGCTGTGTTTGTGTGACACTGGTGAGTTGTCTGCTGTGTGTGATGTGTTTGGTGTTGTGTGTGGAATGTTTGTGAGTGTGTTTTGTAGGCCTCTGCTGTTTAGGTAAGTTTTTATTGAGGACCTCTACATAGGTGGGTGTGTGTCATGCTTGGCTATATGATATGAGTGGTGTGGTGTTTACACTGGCAATCTCCTCTTTGTCAGGAGTACTGACTGTGGCATGAGATAGCATGGTTTCCAGGTTACTGATGCACATGCATGTTTCACAATTAGAATAATTATGTGCTAGGAGAAGATTGTTGTCAGTAAACATGAGGCAATTGCTACATTGTCTCAGTATGCCCATGTTGACCATGCTGGCAGGAGAAACTGATGGAAATTGTCCAGACATACTATTCTGAATACTTGGGTGGACTTATGGAGAGATAATTTTGATAAGGGTTTGCCCAAAAGAGTGTAGACCACAAAAACGTTCTTAAATTTAAAGTAACTGGCCTGAAGCACAAGTGCTAAAACCAAAACTAAGATGCTTAGAATAACAGATACATTTAATTAGGCTAATAAAAAGCAGTAATAAAAGCACTTGAACACTTAAGAGCACATAGCAAAAATAAGGTAATAAAGTATGAAGAACACAATTACAGTACAATTACAGTAAAAGCTGCTGAATAAAGTGTATTTTTGTTTTGTTTTTATTAAGTGGAGATTGAAGAAAGAGAAGATAGTTCAAGATTAAGAAACTAAGAGGGTTTGCCTTCCCAGATGCTCTCTCTGTATTTAGTAGACTGAGCTGATGAAATGGGACAGGGAGGAGTGCCCAAAATCAAAGAAGCAAGGGGGTAGTCCTTCCCAAATAATCTGACTGTACTCAGTTGAGTGAGTAAATGAGATGGGAATAGGAGGAGTGACCAAAATCAATTTTACAGCAGGGGCAGGCACTTCCAAAGCCACCAGGTTTAAGAATAAAACAACGATTGGGTGGGAGGTTGGGGAAGACAAACAAAGCAGACAGAAGAGGCCAACAATAAACAATGAAGCAATAAGTTGAACAAAGGAATTGACACAGAAATCATATTCCCTGGGATACATTAACAATTGTGTAGGCTTCATGCTAAATCTATACAATTTGAGTGTTAACGTGACAAGCAGGAATGCTAATTGAACATGCAAGCTGCTCATTGCATCTACACATTTGCAAGCACCTTTCTGAGGCCAGCAATAGTATTCATGGCTATATAAAAGAGCTTGCAAGCATGAGCACAGAATGTAAACAAAACATCTTGCCTACAGGTAAATTAATATATAAGCACAAGCTGTATCCAAGAAATTCTAAGGCAAGTAGAGTGAAAGAATTCTGAAATGGGGGAATTGTACACATCATTGGTTGTACTGCAGAAGTAATGAAGAGGGGAGGGGAAAAGGGGAACGTAATCAAATATTGCAGACAAATGTGCTAAAATATAGAAACATTTCTAATATATAAATACTGCCATATTGATGTAATGATAATTAATCCCAATGGCAATACTTGACTTAGGCACCGAAATAAAAACAGACATGCTAACAAAGGATGTGAGAAGGACATAAGATTACAGTGCAACAAAGGGGAGTTAATGTGATATACATGTTAATAAAATGCTGAGCTGAGATAACAGCAAGAACAGTCGATACATTATTAGATAAATGTACAGACTGCAGTTATTACATATAAGATATATACGCAGAGTTTATGTATGCTGTCAGACACCACTGCTGTATTCTCCACTTATGTATACACAAGAAGAAATTAACCTTACAAAGGGACATTTTTTTTGCAAATAACTGTTATTGGCACCCACAGGAAAGTGATTTATCAGCTGTGAACATGTAATAGACAAGTATGTGTTACATAGTCATATAAAAGCTAGATCAGTGATCGTGAACCTTTTAGGCTTGGCATGTCAAAAATTCAGAAAATGCCCTAACTTGACTCTGCACGTTGCCCCACCAAACATAAATGGAATAAATGAACGTAAATTAATATAAATTTTCTGAAGTAAAATAAGTCTACAATGTACAGACTGCAGTTATTACATATAAGATATATACACAGAGTTTATGTATGCTGTCAGACACCACTGCTGTATTCTCCACTTATGTATACACAAGAAGAAATGAACCTTACAAATGGACATTTTTTTGCAAATAACTGTTATTGGCACCCACAGGAAAGTGATTTATCAGCTGCAAACATGTATAGGGTGTAGTCCTTCCTGATGATATTAGTGACCATTCACTAACCTATTTATCTAGACAAAAATCCTTTATCCCAAACCAATCTACCTTTAAAATCACCCGCAACAAAAAAAAATTTGATCCAGCCACCTATCAAGCAGAACTTCAAGCCTGTGACTGGTCACCCTTAAGGCACCTGCCAATTGATGAAGCAGTATCCCATTTTAACTCCAAATTCCTACAAATTATTGAATTCCATGCCCCCTCACACTCTATAAGAACTAGAAGCAAAGCAGCCCCATGGCTTACTAAAGAAACCAGACAACAAATCCTACAAATAAATAAAATATGGTCCAAATGGAGAAACACTAAAGACCCAATTGATCAGCAATACTTTAGACAGCTAAGAAATGCCACCAAAAAAATCAATACTTCAGGATAAAAAAAACTATTTCTTTAAACTCCAAAAAAATCACCATAATCAACCCCAAAGCTTCTGGTCAGGCATAAATAAACTTTTACATCCAGGCCACTCCAAAACACCAACCCCATCTGGTCTCTCCCTAAACTCTCCAAACCAGATTGCTGATGCTTTCAATACCTTTTTTACTGAAACTGTCCAATCTCTAGCTAACACCTTACCACCTGTTAACTTTACCCTCTCATCCTGCACACATGCACTTAAGTCTTTCCACAACAAGTACAACCTTGCTACCTACCTTTCACTTAAAACCTATTCCTACAGCCCTCATCTATACTCTACTTCATAAACTTAAACCTTGTACTCCCTCAGCTGATCTCCTACTGCCTGAATACCTTCAAGCTGCTGCAAAAGTTCTTGCCTATCCCATTTCTATCCTAATCAATAGAACCATAACTGAAGGCTCCATTCCTTCACTCTGGAAAATCTCTCACATAATCCAGCTTCACAAGGGTGGGAACTCAACTGAACTCTCTAACTTTCGGCCTATAGCCCTACTATCACCACTAGCCAAAATCATGGAAAAATGCATCTATCAACATTTTCTTGACCACATTCTCCAATATAACCTTCTAGCTGACTGTCAACAAGGTTTTAGACCATTCCACAGTACCACCACTGCTCTCCTATCCTTTACAGACTGCATTAATAAACATTGAAATAATAACATGCTCTCCTCTGCTCTGTTCATTGACCTATCAAAAGTTTTTGATATGGTTAACCATAAAATATTTCTCAACATACTCAACTCATTCTCACTTGACACACAAGCATTACAATGGTTCAAGTCCTACTTGCACAATAGACAGCAGGCTGTCCTTTGGGATAATAACCTATCCAAATATCTCCCCATTACCCTTGGTGTCCCTCAAGGCTCTATCCTCGGACCTCTACTCTTCTCCATATTCATTAATGACTTTTCTACTAATTTACCTCTACCTACCAGCATACAATACGCAGATGACTCCACTTTGATTTGTAAAGCATCCACTTCATCTGAACTCCAGTCCATCACCCAAACAGTATTTAACCTAGTAGAAAACTGGTTCCAACAACGTTGCCTCCTCCTTAATGCCAAAAAAAAAACAAACTATTACTATTTACTCCAACTATTAAATCCACCCCATAGATTTCTCTATTACATCCATCGATGGTACAATCATAGCTCCTGACCCAACTACAAAACTCTTAGGTGTACTGACTGACCACAACCTCAACTTTGACTCACATATTAATGCCACTATTAAAACAGTAAACAGAAAACTTGGATCCTTGTATAGAATAAAACCTTTTCTCACCCCAGAAGCCAGATCTACTATTGCCCAGACCCATCTGATCTCCACCCTCCTCGATGCCTCACCTATTTATACTAATCTTTCCAAAAGCAACCTAAACAAATTGACCACTTCTTATAACAATATTGCCAGGTTTGCTACTGGATCCCCATTTAGAACTCATCATTGTCTAAATCTCAAAGCACAGCAAGAGGTTCTGAAGAAGAAGAAGATTGTCTAAATCTCAAACTTTTAGGATGGCTAGAACTAAATAACCAGCTAGAATTTCAACAACTCTCCATTACCCATAAGATTATGTACCAGCCTAGTAATACTCCTATTCTCAGTAGTCTCATCTCCCCCTACACAAACCTTACTACCCTTCACTCAGCAAATAAACTACTGGTTACCATCTAAAAATCCCACAACAAGGCAGGTGATTCTCTTTTCTCTAATACAGTGGGGAAGATTTGGAACAAGCTTCCCACTAAACTTACATCTCTCTCATCATTACCACTCTTTAAAAAGCAACTAAAGATTCAACTAAAAACACAATGGCTCTGTCCTTGTATAACCCTGACTACCCCCCCAATACAACATTACTCTATAACTCTCCTACAATAACACACTTTGCAGTATTAGTAAATTCATCCCTCACTCCCTTCTTAGTATCTTATTCCCAAGGAACTATCACTGAGCATGCTCTTTATGCTCTTAACAACTTTGCTTTCTTCAGTGAGCTCATATCTTCCACCTTGTATATAGACCAATCTATTTATTTCACTATGACTGTAATGACTTCATGTACATATATTTAATAATTTTCTTATTTCTCAGTGTTATATATTTTTATAACCTATATACATCATTATAAAGGTACATTCCTACCCAATATACTTATGGTGAATCTCAATCTCTTTCCCGTGGTAATAGTACTGTATTTTGCCTTGTTAAACTCAGTTGTCACAGTCTGTATAATTTTAGTTCTGTATAACTCAAGTTGTTGAAGAAAATCTTCAAGTATATGTATTTTAGATATTTTTTGGACTTTTGTTCTGTCTTGATTTATTTAGTTTAAAGTGGAGCTTATCTCCCCGGGCCTCTACTGAAAATGGACATGTATCCAGTTAGACTAGCCCGGTCAACAAATGTAAAATAAATAAAATAAAATAAAATAAATAAATTATTGTCATTACTATGTGTAAAATTTGCCAGTTTTAGGAAGGATTAAGTGGGAAGGTTGACAGGAATGTAAAACAGCACATGCTTAGAAATGCAAACTACTTGCCCTTTGCAGAAGTGTAACCAAGAAGAGAAAACAATGTCAGCACTGTCCTCTGCAGACTCTGGAGACAATATACCAAAATAGTCATTAAGGTTAATAACTCCCTTACCTCTGTAGCAGTGTTGTTGAACTGGCTCCTGGCAAAAAATAATTCAATGCACTTCACATGACCAGCAAATGCAAAAGCTGATTTCAAACAAATGTGCTAATTTGGAGACTGCAGTTGCAGATATCACACTTGTGCCTTGAAAATCAGCTTTCTGTGCAGTGGTTAGAAATCGAATGAACTATGTGGCTGATGTGATGACACATGATGTGATGGTATGGATGGTGAGAATCCATTTTAAGCTCTGGATGGTGCAGGGTTGTATATTTCTTATATTTTTGTTCGTTCAGTTTCTTTGGTAAATCGGGTGTTGGTGAATACTGGTGTGTCACCCAAGACATTGTGGTATGTCACCTTTGACATGCATGCCATAGGTTCACCATCACTGTGCTAGATGGTAATATAATAACACTCAACATTCATAAGTGGCAAATGACAACACAGATCGGATGGCATTTCATGATTTCAAGTTTTTCATTGACAAATGGCAGATGTCACCTATCTCATATATCATTATACTCAGCATGCTCACAAGGAATTACAGGAAACAGTAACATAACAGCAATTCAACAGGACCAACACACAAGAAAGGGTCATAACAGAGACCCAGTCACACTTTCTGATGATCTGGCAGCATGCCATACACTAAAAAACATTTTATGGAAGCCTCATCTGCCATTAATCTGTACAGCATGAAGAAAATAAAGAAATGTTTGGATGAAGATGTGCAATACAGAGCACAATTATTTCAGAAATGAGTGCCTGTGAGCAATGAATAATATAATAAACATTCATATCTTGTCATTTTCTAACATGTGCCAGGACACATATTAGAGAGATGCATATCAGTCTTGGATACCACAGAAATATGCATATCGGTTGTGTCATTAAGAACAACCTTGAAGGGCATACAGTACTTTCCTATCATAAGGGGTATGGATGCCCTACCTTGTATGACAATGCTTGAAAAAAGGTGGTCCTCTGACTGTGCCATAAACATTTTGTGTGTGCAAGGCACTGCTGTCTGACTGCCTATGATACTAGACTATAATTGCTGTAGTAAGGCAATGACATACAGAACATTGTTTCATTCCCTCGTGCCAGAGGAGAATACTTACTGCATGCGTTATGTAAGGAAAATGTAATCACATGTCATCATTACTCTGAATAAAAGCATTGCTATGTGAGAAATTGCCATAATTGTTTGTAAGAGGAATCAACATCTATATGTGTGCACAGCAGATATGTTTGACAACAGTGTTAGTGATATGTACAGTCACAGTAAGACTGACACAATGTAGTGTGAAGAGAAATGGTTGGATTTGAACTACCTACCTAAGATCACAAGCTAGAGATTAGTGCCTGAATAGCAAGTGCCACACAGCATGTTGCTGTACAACTGTGACAGTGCACATTTGAATGGATGACATTACCATTGTTTATTAACTGGGTGTTTATGCTAAAAAGTATTCAAAGGGCACAATAATACTGTAGAGCTACATGTTAGATATGTATTTGCAGAGAAATGTACACAGTATGAAAATGAAATACACACTCACAGCTGGACTCAAACCTACTACCTATGTAGGTAAACAATCTGAAAAACACAGTATCAAAGTTACGCACCACAAAAGAAGTCAGACTAAAACTGTAAAACACTACAGTTATGTAAGGATTATTTAATCATTGAACTGCCAAAAATGTATTTTCCCTGGAAATGCTAGAATTTGCTAGTTTAACACTGTGTCACTGAAATTACATCTCATAAGTGGACGTGTACATAACAGTGGTTGTGAGGTAGCAAACTGAATATGACAGCAATCACAGTCACACTATTTAAGCAAAGATGAACACGGGCCACCTACAGATCTAGTTACACAATATTAACAGCCAGCATCACAGGAAAATTCTGAGTTATAGTGAGGCATACAGTGTTTATGAAGGAATGACATCAGCAGTGTATGCCACTATAAATGCATGTAAAGCAATCCTGAATCAATATACAGTCACATACACATTCTTACAAGGTAATCACTGCTGTATTGGAACCTCCCTCGTGGTTACACATTCTAGGAACATCCTTCCTCTCTAGTTACATAATCTACAGGTCATCATATTAAATTCATGTGCCACAGCTGAATGACTTCATTAGTGTATTGCATATAATATGTTGTGAAAAGTGGAAGAAGGGCCAGGTGGAATCAGCTAGCAGTTTAAAATGCTTCGACAGAGTGGAAATTTATTGAGCACAGCTGTATTGGAGGACATACTCACCTGACTCGATGTACCCCTCCATCATACAAACACACACAAGATTCCCATATTGAGCATCAAACCTCCTACCTATCTAGTTATACAGCCTAGAGAGCACACTATCAATTGCAAGTGTCACAGGAGAAGGTTGAACTTAATGATGTGAAAAAGCACAGTTGTAACTGGTAAAAATTCACTGTTTGAAACAGAGTACTGCGCATTGCATGTTTTAGGAACAATGCTTATGCATGCACAGGACAATGTAACAGCACTGTGGTTGTCCCATGTAATGGCATACATCTCTACTAAGATTTATATACTGTCCTTCATATACATTGTGTTACTGTGAAGGACATGTACCTATTTATGGGATTCCAAAGAAATTCACAGTTGTAAACCAGTGAATTATTAATCAGTCTTTCCTGTCACTTCATTCCAGGATGACTACACACCTGTCTTGTCTCATGTTTGCACAATGTGCATTGACAAGACAAACAAACACCTCCTACATAGAGCAGTGCATTGCAGAATAACAGTGATGGATTATGTGTGAGAAGGTTACCCAACATTGTAACAAAGTAGGAAGTGTAATCATTGTTGGAGAACAGACATAGATTAACCAACTGAATTAATTGATTTAACATCACTATGAAATCAGGATAACTTGTTGTCAAAATTCAATATAGACGTACAAATATTGCACAACCCAAAAAAAATATTTGTTGTGTGTTTTTTTACTCTTTGCCAGAAGAGCAGCACTGCCAAACTCAATTGTACTGCTGATGGCAAAGTATTAACAGATGCATAATCATAGCTTGAGGTGTTGAACTTAAAATTGGAATTAGCAGTACTCTATGGTGCTCTGTGTCAACATTTACACAAAGAAGCATTATACACATATATCATATGTGAACCTGCTGGAATACAGAATAGATATGTGTTATAGGTATGTTTCGTGTTTCATGATTTAAACATTTGTCATGACAGTTGTATTTAGTAAATCCTTATATGAATGTCACAAGTGTGCTATGAAACACATGACGAACCATACGTTATTGCTGGTGGAAACATGGTTTCTGGAAACATTTTTGAATCAAACAAGTTTATTAGATGACACAGAAGTTGTGAGAAGAGGTGGGCAATTTGATGACAGGAATACACAATATAGACATAAAAGCATATTAGTGCATATTTCATTTCTGCACATATTTCTGCTGTGTTACCTTTTGCTTTATCAGCGTACTTTTTCAGGCAAGATCTGTACATGATAGGATTCACAATAGGGACCAGTCACATTACAGCTATAGGATTATGGTGTGTTAAGTAAAGGTGTGGCCAATATTTATAGCCACAGATGTCATGCAAAAATTCAAAAACATTTGTGCATACACGTGGATTCAAACAATGAGAGCATTTAAAAAAACAATACCTGAGTATTACTTAAACACACCATGGAGGAAGTCATACTTCGCAAAGTTCCCATGTGACACCAGGTTGCAGAAAAAGGGAATGTATGCATTTCTCTTCATTACCCTCTTAACAACTGTAAGCTGTACATTCAACTCTTTAGCTCATTGAAAAGTAGCTTAACTGGACTATATACAGTTAAGTACAGCAGGGCAAAGGACACCAGAGTAATGCAGCCAAAGGCTAAAACTTGTAAGATTTTGCCATTAGCCATGTACCTCCATTTAGCCTCAGTCGCAGCCAGTGCTCAGTGCCAGACATTGTACAAATGCACAGGAGGAAGACTAATGACACAGAAGGAAGAAGATATACAGACAGGAGGAGGGGAAGGCAGGGATCAAGTAACTTATGACAGAAGGGGATAATGGTGGCTTATTACAATATGTAACAACAGCTACACATAAAACAGTCAGCAACACTTAACAAATGTCTGGATTAGAACTCTTGAAAGTAGTCAGAAATCTATCTATACATGTGAGCATTTTCTCGTCATGCCACAAACAAATTACTATGTTGCACAATTTAAATAACAAAATTGGAGGATAGTGACATCTTACTGCAACAGAGACAGATGGAGAGGGGGAACAGCAGCAATATTTTTGTGGGACATGTAGGACCATCTGTATGGTGTGTTACTCTTACTTACTACCTCATTATTAAACCGTAATGCTTTGTACAATAATGTGTTTGCTATAAGGAGAAAGAAGGGGTATGAGATGCAACCATCATTAACCCATAAGCAGGATAAGGTTGGCTTACTAAGGCTCCCTGCTGAGGCTGCAGGTTTTGCAAATTATGTCTTATTGTACTATTCAAAGGTATGTTAATGCAATATCATAAATGTAGAGAAATACAGACATTTGTAGTTAACTATATAAGGAAATGTTATGAAATAATAATTTGACCTACACCTCTGATCAAACCCATAACAGTATGCCCAACCATCAGTCTACAAATAGGGGAGTTATCTAAATATGTAACACAAAAAATATGCAAATTCCCTCAAGAAGGTCTCCGTAAAACACTGTACTTGCACCACGAGCCAAAAAACCAATAATTAAACGATTGTTTATTAACGCACTTTCAAATTCATACGCGTTTTTGTCCCATCCACTGGACTGGATGAAGTCCAGTGGATGGGACGAAAACGCGTATGAATTTGAAAGTGCGTTAATAAACAATTGTTTAATTATTGGTTTTTTGGCTCGTGGTGCAAGTACAGTGTTATACGGAGACCTTCTTGAGGGAATTTGCATATTTTTTGTGTTACTGGTTTGTGGTGGAGAGTTTTCGCAATTTAGGAGTTATCTAAATATGCCACAAAGGAACTTCTAGGTCATAACATCCAGCAGCCTAAGAACTGTTATATTAACTGTTTCACAATCCTGCCTTTAGTCTGCCTTTATTCTGTATTCCCATAGCACAGCAGATTTAAGCACATTTGTGGGAAAGTAACCAGACTATTGTTGTTGAAATTAAACTCCTTAGCTTTTGCCATAGGAAATTAAACAATGTTCACCATCTCTTAACATTGGTGCTCTATGCCAGTCCCCACACAAATGCCAAGGGAAAAAAGTGAAGGCTTTTCCATGGCTCATTTTTGGCCATGTCTGTTATTATGTTTTTTTGACCAAATTAAATGTGTAAAAATGGGGTTAATAGGACAGTGACAAAATGGTGATGGGAAGCAGACAGCAGGACACAAGGAAAAGAATACAGTTATCCACACCTTCAGAACATAAATGTAGAATTGTATAAAGAAGTTCACGCCTTTGGAGAGTCACCACACCAGGGATGAGTGACAACAATAGAATAATGCTGTATAATCAACTGGACCAAATCAAGTGCATCAATAAGATACATAGGTGAAGAGGATAACTATGTACAGGGCTTTTTTAGTGGGACAGGAACCCATTTTCTGTATTTTTCTATAGACAGAAGAAGTTTGGGAAAGAGGCTTAGGAATGTCAAGGTCAGGTTGGTAGGCTAGGTTAGCAAGCAGGCACAGACATACAGGACATACAAGACACACAGAGATGATAAATGACTCAAAAGGTGCCAGATTCAGATCTTGCTTGTGACAGATTGTGTGCAAGGACACAGCTTTGCCAGCTGCGTTTGTGTAATTGTAAGCATATGGATTCCTTGGCATACACATTGGAAGTGATTACATCAAATATCATTAAAGGTGTTAAATATGGCAGTGAGATTTGCCATCCGGGATGATCAAACTATTGACATATGTTGCAATGTTCAATCATGAAATGCTTAATGACTTGGCTTGTAATCCTTAGTGTTTGGAAGGATAAATAGGATGAATTGTGACAAAGTTTGATGTTTATACATATAAATGTATAGAGTGGATATAAAAAGTTTACACACCCCTATTAAAATGTCAGGTTTATGTGATATAAAAAATGAGACCACAATAAATCATTTCAAAACTTTTCCCACCATTAATGTGACCTATAACCTGTACAATTCAACTGAAAAACAAATAAAACAAATCTATTAGGGGAAAAACTATAAAAAATAAAAAATGTACAATATGCTGGTTGCATAAGTGTGCACACCCTTAAACTAATACTTTGTTGTGTGTGCACACCCTTAAACTAGCACTTTGTTGAAGCACCTTTTGATTTAATTACAACTTTCAGTCATCTTGGGTACACACCTGCCATCAGTTACAGAGACTCTGATTAACCCCAAATAAAGTTCAGCTATCCTAGTACGATTTTCCTGACATTTACTCAGATGCCTGCTACAGCAAAAGCCCTGGTTCACAGAGAGCTACAAAGCATCAAAGGGATCTCATTGTTGAAAGGTATCAGTCAGGATAATAGTACAAAAAATTTCCACAGCATTGGATATACCATGGAACACAATGAAGACAGTCATCAAAAGTGGAGAAAATATGGGACAACAGTGACATTGCAAAGAAATGGACATCCCCCCAAAATTGATGAAAAGACAAGACAAAACTGGTCAGGCAGACTGCCAAGAAACCTACGGCAACACTGAAGGAGCTGCAGGAATCTCTGGCAAGTACTGGTTGTGTAGTAACTGCGGTGGTGGTGCTGCTGTAGCGCTATCACCTCACAGTAAGACGTTGTCCCATTCGATTCTCAGCTAGAGCGTCTTCTGTCTGGAGACATGCGTGAATGGGTGTACCTTCGTTGAAGGTTGTGCATCAGGGCTGGCAACTCAGCATGCAAAAATCTACTGCCAATCATTAGTGGACCAGAGTTCCGCTGTGGCGACCCCTAACCGGGAAAAGCCGAAAGACACAACAACAACAACAACAACTGGTTGTGTACTACATGGTATAACAATCTCCCGTATTCTTCATATGTCCAGACTATGGGGTAGGGTTGCAAGATGGAAGCCTTTTCTTACACAGAAAATATCCAGGCCCAGCTAAAATTTGCAAAACAATACATCATGTCTCTCAAAAGTATGTGGGAAAATGTGCTATGGTCTGATGAGACCAAGGTTGAACTTTTTGGCCACAATTCCAAAAGATACGTTTGGCGCAAAAATAACACTTTACATCACCAAAACAACACCACCCCCCACTGTGAAGCATGATGGTGGCAGTATCATGCTTTGGGGTTGCTTTTCTTCAGCTGGAACTGGGGTTTTATTCAAGGTAGAGGGAATTATGAACAGTTCCAAATACCAGTAACTTTTGGCCCAAAACCTTCAGGCATCTGCTAGAAAGCTGAAGATGAAGAGGACTTTCACCTTTCAACACGACAATGACCCCAATCATACATCCAAACCAACAAAAGAATGGCTTCACCAGAAGAAAATTAAAGTTTTGGAATGGCCCAGCCATAGCCCAGACCTAAATTTAATAGAAAATCTGTGGGGTAACCTGAAGAGGGATGTGCACAAGAGATACCCTCGCAATCTGAAAGATTTGGGGCACTTTTGCGAGGAAGAGTGGGCAAATATTGCCAAGTCAAGATGTGCTATGCTCATGGGCTCCTACCCAAGAAGACTGAATATTGTAATTAAATCAAAAGGTGCTTCAACAAAGTATTAGCTTAAGGGTGTGCACACTTATGCAGCCAACATATTATGTTTTTTTTATTTTTTATATTTTCCCCCTAACAGATTTGTTTTTCAATTGAATTGTACAAGTTATAGGTCACATTAAAGTTGGGAAAAGTTTTGAAATGATTTATTGTGATCTCATTTTTTATATCACAAAAACCTGGAATTTTAACAGGGGTGTGTAAACTTTTTATATCCACTGTACCTCAGACAAATGCTCTGCTTAGGGGCATATACTGATTTCCATATGAGAGTACACAGTTGTGTAACATTTTTTTTCCTTACAGGTTCCACACTTACCTTGTCATTACTGCAGGTGGAAATTATGTCCTTGGGGGTTGTCCCTGTCTGATGTTATCAGAACATAGCCATTACACGGTTAATTAAAGGCTGTGGAATTTGAGCAGTTTTCATATTTGTATGTGCATGGGATCTTAGGCTTTGACCTAGGTATTAAGTGTGTGTATTATCCTTTGCCTCTTAGCCAGAGCCAGGACATACTGTGCATACCTCCATTTGCCAGCACCATCTGCAACTGGTGGTTCTCCCTAAGACTCCACATTTGTATCTACTGCTAATGCTGTGTCTTGCTCCTTGCTGTCCTTGTTGAAGCTGTTTCCTGAGAATTATATTGTGTAACATGGCACACACTGTGCGTATTTGTGCAAAGGTGCCTGGATCATACTGCAGGACACCTCCTGATGTCTCTAGACACCAGAAGCTTGATTTCAGCAATCCAAACACGTTCTATAATACTCCTAGTTTGAGCATGGGGCTTATTGTAGCCCTGTTAGGTGGAGGTTATATGGGTTTTTCATGGGTGCCATGAGCCAGGACTCCACTGCATCTCCCACTAGATGCCCATGTGTAATCTCTCCAATAGCAAACTTTGTGCACAGCTTGCAGGTGCACTATATGTGCGAGTTGGGAAAACTACCTGGGTTGCCAGCACAGACATTATAGATGATCCCTTCGGCATTGCAGACCTTGTGACAGTTTCTAGTTTGGCATCCTTTTCTGTTGATGTACCTCTTTCCCTGTTCACAGAGTGGGGCTTATATTTTTATGTGTGTTCAGTCTATGGCCTCCAACACTTCAGGGAAATGTGTTATTTCATAAAATTCCTCCATGGCTCTTAGGTTCATAGGTTCATAGTGTTTGCTAGGCTAATGACCACAAGGGCCTTTTTAAGACTAGCCATGCATCCAAAATCTCTAAATAGTTTGGTACCCTTTATAAGTGTAAGCAGAGACTTGGATGATGAAACATTTACAAGCAGGGGCCTGGGAGATAAACCATTTACAGGTTGCCAGTGTCCATTCAAGACACAGATGACAAGCCAGAAATGAATTTCCGGCTCCCCATCCAATTGTCCAAGTTACACTTAAATTGGGTTAGGAAAGAGCTCTGCTTCACATGGATAGGGATTGTCCGAACTACCATAGGTATCAATTAGTTCAGATAATTGACTCTATACTGTATCCATAAAGCTGGACATACCTTTGTTTTCAATGGAATGACTTCTGCATGATTTCCCCAGGGCCCAAGGTGAAGGCAGCAGAGATTGTGTAGTTCTTCTTGTGTTTCTCTGTATCACTCTGTAATTTCTGTGTCATTCAGTCCATGATAAGTCAAACAGGGTCTAAACACCCTTAATCTTCTTCTTCTTCCCCAAAGGCAGGCAGCAGCAGGTCCTTGATTTAAAGCCTGTTGTGCTGTCTCTCTTTCCCATTTATACACCATGTGGTACATTGGGAATGAGCACCTTTCAGCACTTGTTGTGTCTGTAGCAGTTACAGGTGTTACAGGCTCAGGTTGCTGGCCCAAGGCCCAACCCTCCTCAGAGGGTGCACCATACACATTCACACACACAAAATCTCACACCTAGGGCCAATTTAGTGTCCAGTCCACCTACTATATGTCTTTGGAATGAGGGAGGAAACCAAAGCACCTAGAGGAAACCCACATGGATGCAGGGAGTACATGCAGACTCCACACAGAAGGCACCCCAAATGGGGATTGAACCAGAGAATCTCTTACTGTAAAGTGACAACACTAACCACTACACCACTGAGCCACCCAAAGTCTGTTGCACATTCAGCATAATAACAGCAGCAGCAACTGCTAACATTTGTTTTTCTAACTGTAATCTTTCCTGTATTCCAAAGGGTTTTGGAGTTCAAGGTAAAAGTGGGCACTGAGTGTACAGAATTGCTTTATGACTTCCTGAATAGCTCCACCATGTTGGATTGGTAAATTAACAATAGCATGTAAATTTGGCTCTTTATGTTGTCATTAGCATATTCTGCCATTTCCCTTTGAGGCTCTACACCACATTCAGAACCATTGAATGATTACCAAATAATGTGCCAGTACAATAGCAGCACTTAGTGTAGCTGTTGATGAATCAGACTCATTGTTTTCTAACAGGCTATGTACTGGCACAGTGTGCATATGTAGTATATGTATTCTATCAGTACGTGATTTAAGTTCAACATCATAAGGTTTCAACATTTTGATATTTCAGATTTTGCATTCAGTGTTATCACTTTTATTTTATCACTATTCAATAACTTGTCACATATATTTAGTTGTCATTCACCCAGTTGAATCTGCTGTTTGCCAGTGGAGTGAATGACTCCAAAATAAGGTTGCTTGCACAGTTCATTCAAGTTTTAGGATTTCAGATGAACAGAACATCAAGTACATGAGGGTGATAAGTGTGGGTTTGGGAAAGTAATGCTGAAACTTTCAGATATTCTGAAGGTTTTGGTTTTAGAGGGTTGGAGTGGTTGTGTTAGTGTAGGCTGGTTAGGGTTAGAATAAAAGGATAGCTTTAGTGTAGGGCATGCATATTTGTGCATGTGTGTGCTTCTTGTGTAATGGTACTAATAAAGAAATAGTTGTTCTTAGGTAAGGTGCAGGATTATAGATATGGAAAGATTAGTATTAAGGATAGCAGGTATTAGTAAGGTAGTAAGTACACAGTGTTGATGCCTGTCTAACCATCTTACAATGCGTGCTAGTTATAACCCTAACCCTGTCCCAAGCCTAAACTTGCACCTTACCACTACCTGTATTCAGACAAAGTATATCTGAATGTATCTCAAAAAGCAAAACTGAATGAGGCAGCTGAACACGACAATGAGAAGCCGACCGTTTATTCAAAATGATAAAAACAAGCAAATGAGAAAATCCAGTAAGCGCTTTCACATTCAAATAGAATGTGAAAGCAATTACTGGATTTTCTCATTTGCTTGTTTTTATCATTTTGAATAAACGGTCAGCTTCTCATTGTTGTGTTCAGCTGCCTCATTCAGTTTTGCTTTTGAAATTTATTGACAGTTGCTGTAGCTGAGGAGCCTTACCCTTGTCTAAGGATTTTATTTCAGATATCTGAATGTATGCTGGGGTTTGGCTGACTGGATAACAAAAGGAAGTTGTTTATTTTTTTTATTTTTTATTTTTTTTATTATTATTATGTTGATTTCTGAAATGTTGGTACCAGTTTCTTAACTGTTGATGCTTGTGCATTTTGATAAATCAATTTGTGTGGATGTGTATATAAATATAAGTATAAAATGAGCATTTTGAGAAGCAATAAATGCCAGAAAATGAGTGTTTAGGCAGAAATAAGCAACAGGAAAAAACAAAAAATGGCACTTAAACACTCTAAAGTCTCTCCTTTTGTCTCGCTGGCATTGTAGGTTTCTGCGGGACACCTGGGCAGGATCTGCTGAGCTTATACAAACGCAAAAAATGTGCAAATGCGTTTTTTATATCAGAAAGATTAAAGAGATAGAAATTATCTCAAATGGCCAATAAAACTACAGTTTCTGGGCAGCAAACACTCCTCCAAGGACAGGGAGGCTGTTCAGAGCTCCCCTCTCTCACTGGTGAACAAAGAAACTTCCTTTTTGCCCAGGTAAGGTATGGCCAACACAGAAGCTTAAACACAGTCCAGGTATCAGCAGGTATCTGAAACTGGTCTTTTTCAGCTTAGTAAGTTGGGAAAATAGCAAGTTTTTTTTTTTTTTCAGGAAGAGAGTAGAAACAAATAAAAAAACACTTTCACAGTGCAGTAATGGCTGTCGCACGTGAGTGAAAAGCCAGAAACAGTTAAAAAATACAATTTACAACAAAAACGACTTTTATTTAAAGTGCAGGCACAAATAAATGCAATTTCAGTATAAAATGATCATTTTGAAAAGCAATAAATGCCAGAAAACTAGCATTTAGGTGGAAATAGCAATAAGCAACAAGAAAAAAACAAAAATGGTACTTAAACAGTCCAACATCTCTCCTTTTGTCTCTCTGGCTTTGTAGGTCTCTGCAGGACATTTCAATCATAGTCTGGTAGTTGGTGTAGAGTATTAAGGCTCCCATAGCAAAAGTACAGGATTTGATCCTAAGCAAGCTAACTAACCAATCTGCTGTCACTGACTACAGCATTTCACATACATATCAGAGTGTCCGCTGAAGGATGTCATCTTCCAGTCTAAAGCAGTGCAGCAGTTCTGTGCTCAAAAGGGAAGCATTGCAGCAGTGCTAGTTCCATGTTCTCTGGTGCAAAGGGAGAGCAGCAGTTCCAGTACAACATGCCTTCTAAAAGGATGGAAGCAAGCTTTGAAAGGCAAATGGGAAGATCCAAATGTTTAAATCTTGCATGTTGCTGTGTGTGTATTGTGCTAAAGACACACACACACACACATACACACACACACACACACACACACACACACACACACACACACACATACACACACACACACACACACACACACACACACACACACACACACACACACACACACACACACACACACACACACTCGTGCAGCCTTAAAAACATTTCATTTTTAATTAAATTAAAAATGTAATGCCATTGCTTCCCAAATTAAAAATTTAATATCGAGGCAGTCATCAGTGGGCCTCCCAAGTCAGCAGGCCCTAGGCAATTGCCTAGGTCACATAGTGCTGGATCTGTATCTGCTGATGTGTTAAACACTTTCACCTACTAGACAATCTATGTTTATACCTCCTGTATGAAACAATTCTACCTGTGGGATGTTTTTTTTATAACTCATGTGTTAACAGTCTTTACTATTTAAGCATTAGGACACACCTATGATTCAGTTGTGAAGCAGTGAATTGTCAGGCAAAGTGTCTGCAGATTAACTGACCAAGAACCTAGATTACTGGGGCCCACCTATGAATTTATACATGCAGGAGATGTAAGTTTAGACAGGTGAGCTATATTTCTTACTGATTAAGGGTGGTGTAGTTTCCAACAAAATCCCTATAATGGTATTTCCAAGCAAGGTAATGTTAGATCGGGCAGGGATTTGTCTTCTTAGCATGTACTTTATCTTCCATCCACCTACTGAGATGTCTTAGATTCACTGGTACTTACTAGACTAATGGTCCCTGAGGATCTTTAGAAGCCTAGATATGCATTGCCAATACATTTCTAGCCCTTGTACTTTAGTAAAATTAACCCAGAGGCCCTTGTAATATGATTACCAATAACCCAGGTTTAGACAGACATTTTACATGTTACCCGTGTTCATAAGGCATAAGGGTGTCTATCCAGGAATGAACTTGCAGATTCCCATTTACTCATCCAAGTTACACTTGAATAGAGTAAGATATGCACTTTACTTTATTTGGAGATGAAGATGATTCCAGAGAAGTGGCATTCCCTTGAAACATAGTTATTGCTCCAACATGTCCTATTTAATTTGCAGAAGAGTTGGAGATCTCTTGAGCAGGTGTTTCTGTCACTACTGGACTTGTGGATGTGTAGTACATCTGAAAAGATGGGGAAGGTGGCAGATCTGTAAGCGGGGCAGAGATCACCACTCCATAGATTCTGAGATACAGAAAAGAGGAAAAGCACTTTGGGATGATCGTTGTATTGACGGGAACATTATACTCGATGTTCGATCTAATGAGTCTGTGGTGCCCCTTCTCATGTTTCTGGTATCCTGGGGCTTTTCTGATGTACTGCGCATGTGTATCGGACTTGCATTCCCAAGCTTACACACTACATCAGTGCTGTGCAAAGGAAGCAATGGAGAAAGGAAGACCTCCTTTGATTTTATTTTTTTTAATTTAAAAGAAAGCAACTTTGAAACATTATGTGGAGGCACTATTTTACATCAAAAACGTAAAAATATATATTACTAATAAAAAATGTGAAACAGTTTAATAGCCCATTATCAAAGTACAACAATGCTTTCCAGGTTGGGCACTATAAAGGGTAAATAATCACCCTTCCAGGAGTGTAGAGGCCCTCCTCCTGCAGCATCCAGGCTTATAACACCACTGGGGATGGCAATCATTTTTCCCAAATAATGCCTAATCTATCAAGCATTTTTCCTTGCATAAACACTAATGAAACGGTACCAGATTTAATTTTTATTTGTGCTTAAGATCTTTAAAAGGCATATAAAAATGTGGAAGAATAAGTTAAAACATGTTTCATGCAACTATACAGTGCAATCAGTTATAGCAATTTTCATAATGTAATTTTGTTGCCAGGTTGCATGTATATTTTCAGTAAAGTGCTTACAATAGGCCAGCTCATTCCTCACTGGTTGCAAAGTCATAACTAAATTATAAAAACAATCCTCTAAAAAGATGGCACGTTACTTTAGTATGGCCAGAGTGTATTAGATTCTAAAGGACTAAGGTATCTTTCATTTTCCATGATGACCTAAGTAGGAGGTGGCATTATAAGCAGCTGTGCTGTCACTGGTGTTTTTCTCTAATGTACTTTTATATCCAGTGTCATAAAAATAAGTATTAAGTTACCAACCATGAGAAAGCAAACAATATCAGAGTATTACGGACCCAGAAGGTAGATAACGAACAGTTTTAATACAGTATTAACGCCAAGAAAATAAAACAAACGTTTTTGTCCTCAACTTCATCAGATAAATTCATGCATTTAAAATCACCTTTTATAAATCACATAATTAACAATCATCCAATGGATTTAGCTTTGCAATTAAATAGCTTTGGCTTTGCAATTAAATAAAAAAGCTTATTAATGTACACTTCACTTTCTTGCAAAAGGGCTATATATGAATCATATATATAAAATATTTGATACAACATCAGATGTAAAATCAACATAAAAACACATAAAACAGATGTGTGGATATCTTTTGTGTGCAATGTATGTTATTTAGAATGTTGTTTAGAATATAAATTATTTGAAAGGACACTTAAAAACTAATAGTTCCCTCTACTGGATGTCGACATTATTACAAGCTAAAATACATTTTGAAAAACTAACCCTAAAGGTCTTCACACTCTCTAACAGACCATTTAAAAAATACATAAATTAGTGGAAATATTTATAACTTTGCAGATCTCAATTTTAAAACAGGAATGAGAGATATCATATCATTGAGACCTGGAACTTTACTGGCTTCTAAAATTATTTGCCAGTACAACTCTCTATATTCTACAAGCATTTCCCACATACCACCCCTAGGGTCTACGGCCACTGTTTCCAAGATAAAGAACTGAAATTCTGCTTGCTTACAAACAATACAATGCCTATACAATGCATTGTTTTCACTTCTAGTCCTGGCATCATAAAGGTGCTCATATATTCTTTGTTTGAGCTTCCTTTCACTCTTACCAATATAAAATGCATCACAGTTTTTACATAGAACTAAATACATAATACCTTTAGTATTACAATTCGCAAAGGTATTTAAAGTCAACTTCCTTTTCCTTGCTTTCAAGTATACTGATTGTCCTGTTGCAAGGTGTGAACAATAACTACAGCTTCCACACTTAAATAAACCTTTTTTCTTTTTAGTACCTATTTCTAAGCTGTGTCTGTTTGCACCCCTCTCCAGTATACTTTTAATATTGTTACCTCTCCTATATATATACTTTAGTTCATTATCAAAAATGTGATTTAAATCTGACAATTTTGCAAAAATTTTTCCACTCTTTATCCACTATTCTTCTAACTACCCCTGACTGACCATCATATGTAGTAATAATTCCTGAATTATAATTGTCATTTGTATTTTTATTATATCTTATTTGTGTATTGGCTGTTTCTGGTTTACCTAAAATAGGGGCAAATCTACCTCCCCTTTCACCAAAAACTTCCTTACATATTTGGTCAAACAATTCTTCAGGATAACCCCTGTTTAAAAACATCTCTTTCAACACTTCACACTCACTAAAAGACATGTTTTCATCTGAAGTCATTCTGCTCAAACATACTAATTGACCCTTTAGTACTCCACTCTTTTGGTGGGGTGGATGTGAACTAGTGTAGTATAAATATGAGTTTGAAAATGTCTCCTTTTGATATATTTTAGACTTGAAACCTTCATTAGTCTTAACTATGTTAACATCCAAATAATTTAATTATTCATATTAAAATTGTATGTAAATTCTAAAAAATTGGTTGTTCCATTAACATAATCAACAAACATCTTAAAATCATCTTCATTTCCTTGCCATAAAAAACACAAATCATCTAGAAATCTGCCATAAAAAATCCACTTGCTATTAAAAACTGAAGTTAATATGTATTTATTTTCCCAGTAGGCCATTATAACGTTAGCATATGTAGGTGCACAATGTGCACCCATAGCAACCCCTCTAGTCTGCTTGAAATATTCTCCTTCAAAAAAAATAAAATTGTTCTTCAACACTATTTCCATTAACACTAAGACTGTTCTAAATTCATTATTTGTGATTTCATTGAAACCAACCAACATTTCCTCAAACCACTCTAAGCCTGTATCATGTGGCATACTTATAAATAAATCTATGCTATCCAAGGTACCAAATAATGTTTTGTCTGTACATAAGGTGTTATTTAACCTTCTCAGAAAGTCCCAAGAGTCTTGCAGTATATTAGTGTTATTCATCACTAGTTTCTTCACCTTTTTGTCAATATATTTTGCCAAAGGTGCAGTCACTGAACCTTCTGCAGAAACTATGGGTCTTAAAGGTGGATCATTGACATCCTTGTGTACCTTTGGGATACCAAAGATGGAGGGTACCTTGGGTTTCTCTACATGTAAAAAATTGTAAGTGTCTAAATCAATCAACCCTTCCATTAATAAATCATTCAATGAAACATATATATTTTTATATGCTACATTAATTTCATTAATGGACGTCCTAGTGTACTTGGTTGAGTCACTTAAAATTTCAAGCATTTTACCTTCATAAGTAAAGTAGTCCATCAATACAACCCCCCCCCACCCTTGTCAGGTTTCATAATTCTAAGATATTTGTTGTTACTCAAGTCTCTAAGAATTTCCTGTTCTGCCAAGGTCAGGTTGGGTTGCATATTATATCATCTCAAGGACTTCCTTAACTCATTTTCTAGTACCAGTTCAAAATTGTTTAGCTGGTGGTGCAAAGGTGGATTAAATATACTTTTGCGCATTAATTTTTCTTCTCTAAAATTGATATTTTTAACATTAAAAAACAATTCCAAATTTTTCTTTCTAATAAATAATTTGATATCCACTAACAATTTAAAAATGTCGGTTTTCTACTTAGGTATAAATCGAAAACCTTTTGAAAATAAATCAAAAAAAGATTTTGTCACAACAGTAGTAGAATAGTTAAAAATATTGAAGTCTTTCTATGTCAACTTAACACCTTCATTTGCTATAGTTATTAATGGCTCCACATTTGTTGTTTCCTCTCCTGTGGCCCCCATTCCCTCCCTTTGTAGTTTTTTGGACCATAATTAACTGGGTCTTTGTACATTAATCTTTCAGACCTTCGAAGTGGAAGAAACTCAGAAGAATCTAATTAATTTCCATTGTAAACAGGAGCCTCATTTTCTGTACTACTTTGCATTTCTTTATCTTTGTATACTGTAGCTCTTTTTCCCCATAATTTGGGTTTAGGATATTGTGTCTTGGTCTTGTACTCATTTAAATCTCTTTCTATTTTACCTATCTTCCTGTTTTGTACTTCAACACATTTAACTTCCAAGTTTTTAAGCAACTTATAATACTTTCCCTTCTCTTCTTCTAATGTGAATAATAAATCATTAACAATGCTCTTGTTGGTAAGCTCTACATAAGTGTATAATTTCTCCATTTCACATTCATTATTTTTAATAATAGCCCTCATTATCTCAAAGCCACAATTGTCAAATGCAGTAATTAACTGGTGATAAAATTCAGTGCCATCTACAACATTATTGGGATATTTACAAACTCTAAGGCCCTTGGGCACTATATTTAAATGCAGGCATTGTGTTATCGTCACTTCCTTTGCCGGGCAAACAGGAAATGTTCAGGTGTTCTGCTTCGCATGAAGGAACGGCCATTTGTAATGAAGGAGAGGTTCTAGAGAGTAATACAATAAATGGTACAGATTCAGAGAGCTTGGACGGATTACCTAACATTATTTTAGACAAAGGAAGGGAGAAATTTTCCCTTGAACAGTCACAAGCCACTTAGAGGAATATGGGTTTGCCAAATGAAGGGGACAGCAATGTTTTGTTACCAGGTACTGAGAGACAATTAAGGGATGTTTTAAATGTTAAATTTGATTTTGGAAAGAAGTTTATTAATACTACAATTAACGGAACATATGTTCGAATGCTAGAGGACTTGGACTACTATTTATACAAATACAAAATGTTTGAAATGGACAACGCAAATTTGAAACATTGCCTGCATTTAAATATAGTGCCCAAGGGCCTTAGAGTTTGTAAATATCCCAATAATGTTGTAGATGGCACTGAATTTTATCACCAGTTAATTACTGCATTTGACAATTGTGGCTTTGAGATAACGAGGGCTATTATTAAAAATAATGAATGTGAAATGGAGAAATTATACACTTATGTAGAGCGTACCAACAAGAGCATTGTTAATGATTTATTATCCACATTAGAAGAAGAGAAGGGAAAGTATTATAAGTTGCTTAAAAACTTGGAAGTTAAATGTGTTGAAGTACAAAACAGGAAGATAGGTAAAATAGAAAGAGATTTAAATGAGTACAAGACCAAGACACAATATCCTAAACCCAAATTATGGGGAAAAAGAGCTACAGTATACCAAGATAAAGAAATGCAAAGTAGTACAGAAAATGAGGTTCCTGTTTACAATGGAAATTAATTAGATTCTTCTGAGTTTCTTCCACTTCGAAGGTCTGAAAGATTAATGCACAAAGACCCAGTTAATTATGGACCAAAAAACTACAAAGGGAGGGAATGGAGGCTGCAGGAGAGGAAACAACAAATGTGGAGCCATTAATAACTATAGCAAATGAAGGTGTTAAGTTGACATACAAAGACTTCAATATTTTTAACTATTCTACTACTGTTGTGACAAAATCTTTTTTTGATTTATTTTCAAAAGGTTTTGGATTTATACCTAAGCAGAAAACTGATATTTTTAAATTGTTAGTGGATATCAAATTATTTATTAGAAAGAAAAATTTGGAATTGTTTTTAATGGTAAAAATATCAATTTTAGAGAAAAAAAATGAATGCGCAAAGTATATTTAATCCACCTTTGCACCCCCAGCTAAAAAATTTCGAACTGGTACTAGAAAATGAGTTAAGGAAGTCCTTGAGACGATATAATATGCAACCCATCCTGACTTTGGCAGAACAGGAAATTCTTAGAGACTTGAGTAACAACAAAAATATTAGAGTTATGAAACCTGATAAGGGTGGGGGGGATTGTATTGATGGACTACATTACTTATGAAGGTAAAATGCTTGAAATTTTAAGTGACTCAACCAAGTACACTCGGACGTCCATTAATGAAATTAATGTAGCATATAAAAAAATATATGTTTCATTGAATGATTTATTAATGGAAGGGTTGATTGATTTAGACACTTACAATTTTTTACACATAGAGAAACCCAAGGTACCCAAGGTATCTTTGGCATCCCAAAGGTGCACAAGGATGTCAATGATCCACCTTTAAGACCCATAGTTTCTGCAAAAGGTCCAGTGATTGCACCTTTGGCAAAATATATTGACAAAAAGGTGAAGAAACTAGTGATGAATAACACTAATATACTGCAAGACTCTTGGGACTTTCTGAGAAGGTTAAATAACACCTTATGTACAGACAAAACATTATTTGGTACCTTGGATATCATAGATTTATTTACAAGTATGCCACATGATACAGGCTTAGAGTGGTTTGAGGAAATGTTGGTTGGTTTCAATGAAATCACAAATAATGAATTTAGAACAGTCTTAGTGTTAATGGAAATAGTGTTGAAGAACAATTAAATTTTTTTTGAAGGAGAATATTTCAAGCAGACTAGAGGGGTTGCTATGGGTGCACATTGTGCACCTACATATGCTAACGTTATAATGGCCTACTGGGAAAATAAATACATATTAACTTCAGTTTTTAATAGCAAGTGGATTTTTTATGGCAGATTTCTAGTTGATTTGTGTTTTTTATGGCAAGGAAATGAAGATGATTTTAAGATGTTTGTTGATTATGTTAATGGAACAACCAATTTTTTTAGAATTTACATACAATTTTAATTATGAATAATTAAATTATTTGGATGTTAACATAGTTAAGACTAATGAAGGTTTCAAGTCTAAAATATATCGAAAGGAGACGTTTTTGAAGTCATATTTATACTACACTAGTTCACATCCACCCCACCAAAAGAGGGGAGTACTAAAGGGTCAATTAGTACATTTGAGCAGAATGACTTCAGATGAAAACACGTTTTTTAGTGAGTGTGAAGTGTTGAAAGAGATGTTTTTAAACAGGGGTTATCCTGAAGAATTGTTTGACCAAATATGTAAGGAAGTTTTTGGTGAAAGGGGAGGTAGATTTGCCCCTATTTTAGGTAAACCAGAAACAGCCAATACACAAATAAGATATAATGAAAATACAAATGACAATTATAATTCAGGAATTATTACTACATATGATGGTCAGTCAGGGGTAGTTAGAAGAATAGTGGATAAAGAGTGGAAAAATATTGCAAAATTGTCAGATTTAAATCACATTTTTGATAATGAACTAAAGTATATATATAGGAGAGGTAACAATATTAAAAGTATACTGTAGAGGGGTGCAAACAGACACAGCTTAGAAATAGGTACTAAAAAGAAAAAAGGTTTATTTAAGTGTGGAAGCTGTAGTTATTGTTCACACCTTGCAACAGGAGAATCAGTATACTTGAAAGCAAGGAAAAGGAAGTTGACTTTAAATACCTTTGCGAATTGTAATACTAAAGGTATTATTTATTTAGTTCTATGTAAAAAATGTGATGCATTTTATATTGGTAAGAGTGAAAGGAAGCTCAAGCAAAGAATATATGAGCACCTTTATGATATCAGGACTAGAAGTGAAAACAATGCATTGTATAGGCATTGTGTTGTTTGTAAGCAAGCAGAATTTCAGTTCTTTATCTTGGAAACAGTGGCCGTAGACCCTAGGGGTGGTATGTGGGAAACGCTTGTAGAATATAGAGAGCTGTACTGGCACATAATTTTAGAAGCCAGTAAAGTTCCAGGTCTCAATTATATGATATCTCTCATTCTTGTTTTAAAATTGAGATCTGCAAAGTTATAAATATTTCCACTAATTTATGTATTTTTTAAATGGTCTGTTAGAGAGTGTGAAGACTTTTAGGTTTAGTTTTTCAAACAAAAGAAATTTTATAGGTTTAGTTTTTCAAAATGTATTTTAGCTTGTAATAATGTCGACATCCAGTAGAGGGAACTATTAGTTTTAAGTGTCCTTTCAAATAATTTATATTCTAAACAACATTCTAAATAACATACATTGCACACAAAAGATATCCACACATCTGTTTTATAAGTGTTTTTATGTTGATTTTACATCTGATGTTGTATCAAATATTTTATATATATGATTCATATATAGATAGCCCTTTTGCAAAAAAGTGAAGTGTACATTAATAAGCTTTTTTATTTAATTGCAAAGCCAAAGCTATTTAATTGCAAAGCTAAATCCATTGGATGATTGTTAATTATGTGATTTATAAAAGGTGATTTTAAATGCATGAATTTATCTGATGAAGTTGAGGATGAAAACGTTTGTTTTATTTTCTTGGCGTTAATACTGTATTAAAACTGTTCGTTGTCTACCTTCTGCGTCCAAGGTGCTTTGTACTTGTTTATAGTGACTTTATTTGCACCTTCCGTGGTTTTGAATATCAGAGTATTAGCTTGATCTGAGCCATAGTAATATCACTTAGTAATGTTTACTAGTTCCATTATACATTGGAAAATAGGGGTATGCATTTGGTGGGTATGGCATCATATTAGAACAGGTCTGTAAAGTATTGTGGAGGGTCTCCACTGCAGAAGAAACATGCCATCACGTAACAAATAAACCAGAATTCTTAAAAAGATTGTCAGTTTCATAAAGCCAGAATCTCCACAAGTCTCTCAGACATGAAAGGTAGAGTAAGATCAACAATACCTAGTTAAGAAATGTTTGCAGTGAAAGACGTCAAAAGTAATGGGTTTTTGTAGGTGGCCCCAGAAGCTAATGACAACATAATAGCTTTAGTACAAAAGCAAGTACAAATGACAAGGCAATCACAACAGAATGTAAAGAAATTTTATAGTTTAAAAAGCTGTCAGAATGGTGCGTCTATATTGCAAACAGAAAAGCCATCCAAAAGCTGCATTGATGTACATGGCAAAAGAAGGTCACACACCAACAGACAAATAAAAATTTCAGTAAGAAATACTAGTGGTTAGGTTAGGCACAGGTCATGAGAACACACTCCATTGCCAACACTAATAGTGAGGCAATAGAAAATAACAAAACAGGTTATCTTATTTAGGTTATCAAGCAGATGAGAACATCAAAGGAATGTCCAAAGCAAACTTATCATAACAGAATAGATGAAGTATGTTTTTGCAGTATAAAGTCCATTTTTCTTTATGGAGAACAGGAACTGATTTGGAAAGTCAAGAAAGAAATGAAAATGTACACACAGTTCAGTTAAGGAGCAATAGAGCAAATGCATAAAACAAGTCTAACTAACATGGATAGCCTGAGACAAATATGAGGGAAGAAGAAAGGCAAATATACAAACAGAGGATGGACAATGGTCAGGATAAGAAGAAGTAATGTGCCAGAGGTGTAATACAGCACACAAGGAAGGGTGTGTGGTGACCATGCATTCATATAACATGTTCAAGATATGTATGTGACACCAAGAAAACAGCATGCACTATGGTTAGAGTGTGACAGCATAAATAAACCCATCCATGCATCTAACTTACAAATAATGCATGTAGAAGATGTGATACATATAGTGATTGCACAACACATAATTATGTCAGACACGTGCAGTAAAATATGAACCATGTTCTGTACACAACTGTTTAGAACTACAGCACTAAAGACAGAACCCCCTTTCCCATGGCATGCAAAAGCAAGCATGCAGGACAGTTATGTACTGACATATACACTGTATGTGCCACCCAACTGTCCATGCCCGCACTAATTAAGGTCACAGTCTTGTGTTGTTGTTTCTCCTTCTTGACTTATAAAAGCAAGTATATAAGGCAAACGTGGAGTGCCGCACTGCCCAATGCCACAACAGCAAAAGTGATGGGGTAATACAGATTCCCACTCTGAAGTATGCAAAAGCATACATGTAAAACAAATGTGCACTGATATATATACAATGTGCAGTACACAGATGTCTTTGTCCATACAAGCTAAGGACATGGGCTAGCATTCATACCTCTATCCCTAAAATGGATATAAAAGCATGGATGAAAGACAAATGCACAGTGAGGTGTATGCCAATTACAGTACACAGCTGTCCATGTCCATGCCTTCTAAGGTCATGAACCTTTACTGATGTCTTCCAATCCACACAAATCCATGCATGTAAGATGTACCACGGCCACACCAGGAAAGAACGAGTGTAAATGTTACTGATCCACCTACACTGTAAGCAATAACATTATGGAGAGAACAAAGAATGGAGAGTCAGCTGCTGGCATACAGCAAGCAAGCATCACATGTACACCAGCGGCATGTGCACTTGGACCAGATATTAAATGGATGAACACCTTACTCATTGGGATCAGTGCTGTGTATGAATCCACAAAATGCTTTTCATCCTCCCCCTCTTCCTCCTCAGGCTGGGAGGCCACTGTCCTCAAAAAAAAAAAAACAGCTTTGCTGTCCCAGTCATCTCCCATCTAAGATCATTAATATCAGAAATGGCTTCATCAGGGGCCCATCATAGCAACCACAATCCGTGGGCTTCTTCCATGGCAAGGCAGTGAACCTACAGATAAGTCATTGATCTCAAGTCTCCATCCCTCCCTCTCTAGGGTTATAACAATTTTTGTCAGAACTTCTGTAACACAGACACATAGAATGGTCAGTATATGCACATACAAAATCATAGCTGGAAATACATCATATATGACACAATATTCAGTTGCTGAAACTAATGAATTTTTTGTTAATGAGATGTGCTAGAGTTTAAATATAAAAGTATTTCTACCAAATTTGCTATAGCTTTATTTTATAGATTTTTAAATTGTATTTTTTTCTTTCAGAGTGCCTGGTTGGATTTATCTTTTTTTTTTTTTTTTTGGTGAGGTTGGAGTGGTGGAAGCTACACTGGAGGTGAGTCTGCATTTTGAAAGGTGGTGCACAGTTCCAAAATTCCAGAAATCCTGACTACACTTCTAACCTTCACCACATCCATTATTTTTGAATGCAGCTTGAATTATACAAAATAATCTAGGTGATTTTTAAGCTACACTTGCATCCATTCTTTGGTGTAACTACTTTTTGAATTCAGATATCTTGGTGTTTATATAAAACAATCCACAAAATTTGACTATCTTGATGGTTCATATGAAGAATAAAAGAACTTTGAACAGAACAGGAACACTAGGACCCATCACTGGGGCCAAACTTGTGAGCAAAGTGACCCATGTAGTTCGGTAATGCACAACCCAAAACACTATGTAGAACTACTATTGTGATCACAACTCACAAAGAGAAAGGCTGGGTTCAGTAAGTGTAATGCCAGTCAAGTACCTGGTAGGAATGCAACAGAAGATGGTGGACTATACCCTAGCAATGAACTCTGGCTCATGGCATGCAGAATGTTACATACTGCTACGGCCAAAGTCAGATCTTGTACTCGAGTTTGCAAAGTACTATCTAGATATAGTAGATCTTACCTACACACATAGCACTGTTTCTGGAACAGCGCATCTTATTCAAGGTCATCTTTCTATCTACTCTTTTGGAACTGTCCCCTTGAGAGAAGCCCCTGAGGTTTGTGTCAGTAGAAAAAAAGATTGCATCAATGGGAAGGTTACTGAAAGAAATACTCCTTCCATTGTTTGTGCATATACAGATAATAGTTACAGTAGATAGAATATTTAGCCTTGTTGAGTATGATGATGATTTATAGGGTATCATCTGCTAACCATAGTTCTACTGGTTGACTTTGTTGCTTCCTTAGAGAATGATGAACATACCTAGAAAGGGATTTGGGATGAACAATCTGCTGATTTGAAACTAAGGGGTGAACTGCTATTATATTTCTCTGTTAGTAACAGGATAGGTTAATAGGTTCATAGGTGAGTACTAGGCTAGCTGTCCTTGCAGACCTAGCCAATTTTGCCATTTAAGCCTAGCCAAATTCCCTTTTGATGCTAGAATTACCTTATTCCATTTGGTGTAAAATTGGCCTTACCCATCGCATGTTCAATAATTATATAATATTCCTAGTGAGAATAGCTAGGATCATACCATAGATAATCTGATAATTTTAGGGGACACATGCATGGGATAAAGCAATTAGGATTATAGGATCATAGCAAATACAATTCAATTTAGTCAAAACACCTCTTATGCCTTGTCAGTGCCCACCTTCATGCTGCACCCCCCTTCTCATGAAGTGTGAAGCAGGTCAAACCCAGAGTAAATATATGAACATTCATCCACTTTAATCTGAATGATGTTAGCAGGCCATTTTGTTCAACTTGCAGGGGAAGTCTGTTCCAAATGTGGTATAGATACTAAATAATAAATTTGTCTCCTTAGGGTTTTTCATAATGTGCTGGTGGAAATATAAGTAACTAGCTCTGGCATTAGTGGAGCTTTTTGACTTATGAAGATGCAGTCATTGACCATCTTCTCTCTATGGATTGTCCTCAGCAAACATCATGTTGAAATACAAACATGATCCTAAGCATAAGTATGCCATCACTCCTAAGACTATATGTTATGGACATCCGGGTAAAGAAGGGTGCTCAGCTGTTTATTGATTACTATTCGGTGGTGAGTTGAGTCACATTGTTGTGGTGTCAGCTGAATACACCCAGGAATCCAAAACCTATAGTGAGGGTTTGTGTTTATAAGATGGTTTTCTGTGAGATGATTTCATATTGTACAGCTAGAAGAACTTCTTCCATATAATGGGGGATGTCATGGATATGCAGTCCAGATGGATGCAGTTCAAGACCTCAGTAGTTGAGGCAATAACAAAGACCTGTGGCTGAAATGTGGTTGGTGATTAGCTGGATTATGACACCAGGTTGGTCACCAACAAGGCTGGTGAATACTAGGTATAAGAAAAAAAGACCTTGCATGCAATGCTAGCAGGAAAATCTCCAGATCTGACAATATATTCTGACAGATGCTGAAGGCAGCAGATATGGTAATCACCAACATGAAGACCTGAGTGTGGAATGAGTGCAGTGAGATCATAGAGAATGAATTTAAAATAGACTCATATAAGTTTCTTTTCAAAAACATATAGTTTATTAAACATTATGAGTCAGTAACATAACATCACTTAAAAAGAACAATATCAACCACATAAACAGGAAAAACTTTCATTAACATTGTAAACAGAGACATTTCTTGTTCACGCTATTAATATAGACCTCAGCACTGAGCCAATATAAAGAAAAAAAAGTTATATAAAGCACAGATATTCAAGTGTAACATGTCAAAACCTGTCTCCACCAGATTTGATATCGAGCCAACATTAATTGGTGCGTGTGTGTTTCCGCTTATTGTTTGGTGTCATTAGTTAAAGGGAGTGAGCCAGCATTGATAATCAGCTGGCATAGTGTAGCAGGAATTTGCTCCAGTCCTTTAAGGATATTAAGAGTGGGTTGATGCTATGTATAATATCGGTATTAACACAACCTAAATTGACCATAGCGTCAAGGACTTGGGTAACTTGTTTAAGGAGTTCACCTATAAACATATCCAATCTTCATTCCCCAGCAAAGGGAGTTCCCCTGATTGTGTTACAGAACTTGGATACTCCCATCCATAACATTTTTGCATTAAGACATTGGGAGAATTTATGTCATATCCCTGGTTTTAGTGCCCCACAGCTCTCGCAGTTTGCCCATCATTCTAATCCTAGCTCCTGGCATCTTTTACACATCCAGTATCCCTCATATTCTGTTTTCAAGTGATGTTCAAACAATAACGGATAATGCTTTAATAATTTTAGCAATTTAATTGGGCATGTCACCAGGATGGAAGAAGGTGGGTGGCCTCGATTCTCTAAGTCATCTTCTAAGGATGCTGCATTTTCTTCTTACCTGGGATACTGAGACTACCATAAATATGCCTCGCTTACAGGTTTTCGATAACAATGTAGCTAGCTGTGGGGTATTGACCTTGATGGGGTTTATTAAGTAAGATGTAAATATAATGTGTCTGATTTGAAAATACTTCCAAATGTCTTTCTGGTCAAGTTGGAAGCTGTCTTACAGAAAAGTAAAGGAGGCCGGCATATTTGATGTGTTTACTTCCTGTACTAGCTGATACATCGTGTTAATACCTTTTTGGACCATTCTTGCCAGCAAAGATTTGTTTCCCCTATTTTTAAGGTGGGGTGGCTACACAACAGAGCTTCCCGGATTCATAGCCATTGATCACCATTGTTGTTTCATAGCAAGTGCAATACCTTTAAATGTCACTGCTAGATAATGAAATTTAGACCTGAAACCCAAGACTGTATGTGTGGATGATCCACCTAACAACTCAGCTTTTAAAGCTGCCCATAAGAGAGGGTTGTCAAAGTGTGCTGTAAGAGTTTGGTGTACTAAATAGGCTGATGCTACATAGGCTGATGTATATTTTTTTATGTTAGGAAGTCCAAGTCTACCATCTGCTGGTTTTGTATGGACAACAAAGTCTTTGATCTTTCTCCTTTTTCCTTCTCATATAAAACTGAATTGGATTGCAATACAGAGAAATGCCTCAAAGCTTAGTAAAGTTTGGTGGGGCAGAAGATCATTTTGAGTGCATTAACCCAGATCAGTGGGAACCACAATCTTTTCCAGGTGTGGACCATTCTAAACAAGTCTTCCCACAAAAGTAGCAGGTTGTAGCTTATCATAATGGTGACAGGTATAGTTCAGTATATACAGAGATACTGCGAAGATTATGTACACCATCAAATGAAGGAGTTGTAGACATTAAGACTATATCTGTGGCTTTTTGATTTGTTGGGAAGATTTCCGTCTTCGTTGTGCTCACCTTAAAATCTGATACCTGGGCAAACTTTTGAAATTCTGTGATGATGAAATGGAAGTCTGGTTCCAGGTTCCCAGTTAATAATGAACAGTTATCAGCAAACATCAGGATGCCCCCTGTAACATTCCAGTCATGGAAGTTATGTCTAGTTAACACCTGAACTATTTATTTGTTTGTTTATTTATTTATTTATTTATTTATTTATTTATTTCACATGTGTTGATTGGGTTAGTCTGACTGAGCAGAAGCCTTTTTAAGCGGAGGCCCTGGGAGAAAAGCACCACAACTATTGCAGTCATCTAGAGTAGTAAATAAATGATACATTAAGGTATAATAAGCATATCCTAAAGAAAATGTACATTATGTACACATCAAATAATTAAATACAAACTTAGACCACTAGATCAAGACGTACAATCTATATAGCTGGAGTTCTGCAGTTAATAAAAAGAGAAAAGGGGACAGGAAGCATGCCTGGCTGGTACCTCTCCATAAAAATGGTATAGACAGGGAATCAAACACTAACACTCTAGCCCAAGGGTTTTTGTACATTGCCTAGATGCCTACTATGAGTTCATTTGGGAAGTACTCATATAGATACTGGCAAACTATCCAGCAACTCAAGGTGGGGGCAGGATTTTGCTCATGCTGTTCTCATCAAGGCTGTCTAAGTGGTAACTTTAACTATGAACATTGCTAGTAGGTGAAAAGCGCACTGAGAATTCTTGAACTCAGTGACCATGACCTTGTTTAAGTAGGTGGTACACAAAGCAGCTGCCAAAAATAAATCCACCTTTATAGGTGAGGCCACAGGGGCAATTTAATAGTTTGAGATTAGAAGGCAGCCAGAGTAGATGAGCTCCAACTAAAAATGCTGAAGGCACTGAATATATCTTTGGTAACATAGTATAATATGGTCCTAATATGCTTCTTTAATACTGGGTGAATAATGGAGACAATATCCATGGACTTCAAAATGAGATGGTAGTCTCCATTTTTTAAAAAGGAAAACAAATGTAAAATCAAATGCTGCAACCACGGAGAGGATGGTATACAACTAAAATCAGATGTGAACTTTAATAGCAAATATAAAAGTTGTAAAAAATCAAAAATTAAACATGGTAAAATATATGCGTAAGAGTTCTAAGATTAGAACTCATGTTTTATTTGTGATTATTTACAACTGTTATATTTGCTATTAAAGTTCACATTTGATTTTACTTGTATACAATCATCTCCGTGGTTGCAGCATTTGATTTTACATTTGTTTGATTTTGTATCTTAATCAAGCTGCATTCAGCAATTTCTGGTGTGCTTTGCCATATTTTTCAAAAAGGGGGGAGCAGGAGATGCCTTCCATTTATAGAGGAGTCGTACTACTTAGTCCCCTGGGAAAGCCTACGCCACGGTGCTGAAGAAGAGACTATACAACAGCTAAGCCTCTGATTCAGGAGAAATATGCAGATGCTTTTCCTGGAACAATTGATTATTTTTTTTATAATTCTGTAGGTATTATAGGGAGAATGGGAGTTCTTCAATATGATCTGCAAGTGTTTTATGGACTGATCATGTTTCCTGGAATTTCCAAAAGAAGGTGTTACAACAATACAGGGTTACCGAGTCATTTCCGAGAGTCATGCAGTAGACATATTTGTGGAGCAAGAGTTATGTCCATGTTGTCAACATTAAGTTGAATGCATTCAAGGCAGACATAGGACTCAGCAGGAATGTATCTTATTTCTGTTCATAAACATGACATCAATGCACAGTTGAAGTTTGCAGAGTGTCCAATTTGCAGACACATGGGCGCATCTTTGTTGTTTGCATCAGATATTCTCCTTTATGTCTAAAGCAACAGCACCTCCTGCTACTCAGGAGTGTTTTACCACTGAATGTAAAATATGACTGAAATAAAATCAATCAGTGATCGTGGTTTTCTTGCAGAAAAGAGTAAATTTCTCTCTGTGGGTGACAGGGAGGCTACCACATCAAGCCAAAGGGTTTAATCATTTTGGAGTCTTGTTCACAAGTGAGAGTTTTGATGGCTGGTGTTCAAACTCCAGTAAAATGAGAGCTGGGGCAAACCCTGTGTGTTGCCCACTTCATAAGGTTTACTTACAGACTGTGCAAATGTGACAAGAATCCCAACTACATAATTACCATACTCTCTTTCTGTGCTCCAGTGCCAAACCCAAAGGAACATATCAGATTTCACTGCCCACTTTTCCTTAATCAAATGATTTATCATTTTGCAAATGACTCAGCAAAATTATGCATCTATTAGTACAGTTACAGTTCTTGCTAAATTTTATTTCAAGGAACAGTTCTGTTTTTTCAGCATTTCCCTTTTCTTTATAAATTACATTTTCATTGAAATATTTAATATATAGCTTTGTAAACATATCAAGGCATTTCTCTTTTCAGTCTTTTCAATTATAAATGCACTGTAAGAACATGTAGCTGACTTTTTTATAAATCTTCCATATCTGGAGTATCTTGGGGAAATAATTTCCTTTGTGATCGTATATAGATATATACTAGGCTAATGACCACCAGGGCCTTTATAAGTTTAGGTGTGCAATCCAACCTAGTTGTGTCCATATGTATCATGTATGTTTATTAGGAGGGAATGTGTTATTTAGGAAATTTCTAGAGGTTATGAGGGGAGCTATGTTAGTTTTGACATTATTGTCTTTCTCTGTCTATCAAAGACACAAGGGCCAGACCCAGGGTAAATTTCCAATTTCCCATACATTGGTCAGGGTTATAGTTTAATGGGGCTGAGGAAAGACTCTGCTTTACATGGATGCAGAGCCTTTTCAGGGCATGGGGATACTCTGACACACATATCTGTCCCACAACATCTCTTATTTATGTCACAAGCAAAATTTAAATCCTTGGATGTAGTGGTACTGATGCTGTTTGTTTTGCTGGTGTGCAAAAGATCCACCAGAGCTGGAACCAAGGGTGCCTTGTATGCCATGCTCTTTCTTGTCTTTAGTGGGGAGTTCATCAGGATGTTTAGAGCTTATGATGCCCTGTTTAAGCAACTCTTGAAGCAACTATCTCCAGTTTTCTTTTCATAGCTTCTTGTGATACCTCTGCGTTTCTTGAAATGTGATAAATAAACCACTTTATTATTTGAAATATATCTGATTGGAACAAATGTCTTCTATTTCATTTGTTCAACTATACTTTTGTAAGCTTGATGACAAATGGCCTTGGCTGATCACTTTTTTTA
>NC_056727.1:197565569-197620569 GCF_019279795.1 Protopterus annectens
GATGCATGGATATTTGCCTCATTAAGCCTATTCTAGATGCAACTTGTCCATCTCTGCCTTCAGACAATTAGGTCCCAGCATCTTCCAGTGCAAATATGAATTTCATCTGATTTCACTATGCTGTTTATCCTTTAAACTGGCTATTTATTTCTTAAAGTCCTTACCCTCCATTCTTCTCAGTTCCATTTCAGTTCAGCTTGTGAATGTGAGAGGTCTTTCCTTTTAGTACACAACACAAGTAAAACTGTATGATTTACCTGAATATGGTGCTCTCCTGGTAAACATTATTATTACTATCATTAAAAGTATGAGTATTGAAAAGTTATAAATGGGTAAATACACACTAATTCTGAGACTGAGTTATCTCAATCTTGGAGTTAATGTATGTATGTAGTAGAGTATGGAAGAGTGCAGATCACCTCATCAACTTTAAAAGTTTTACATGTTTAAAAAGGTGCTTTTTTATATTATGCTTTAATTTTTGAAGTATCAGGACTCTCAGTAGGGAGTCTCACACTTCTTCGAGGGAGTCAAGTCATCATGTCATGAAATAAATTACTCCTGCATTACAACATCATGAATTCCTTTCACCATGAGAAGTGTCTAAAATGTCAGCCTAATACCATCGAGCCTTCCATTCCAGCTATTTGGAAATGAAGTCTTTATTCTTGCTGTTAGATGTACAAGTAAGTAATTTCTGGCTCAGTGGTTTCACACTATTACCTGAGTAAGTAGATTGTAAATAGAATACTTCAACTCATTCCATTTCAGATTTCGTGGTTTGAACATTTGTGCAACTTTACATTATGCACTGCATCTGTATTTAGCTTAAATATTTCACTTATTGAATGTGAGCTTTTCTTCCAAAATATATAATTGCCTTGTCACGTTTTTTGTAACATAACTACTACATGGCATTCACTCTTTCAGCTTTGTTTGTTCCCACAAAGAGCATATTTTCATTGCTTTGTTCCATGACTTACAAATTTACTGAACTGAAACTCATTTCTTTGTTCCACAATTTAAAACCGTAGTCTGTTGTTGCTACAGCTGTTATACAACAGATTGAATACAGTACATGTGTATTTTTCATGTGTTCAGTCACATCTCAAATGTTTTTTTCACTCTATTTTGCATTTTGTCCTTTCTTCTGTCTTGCATACAATTTTATATTATTTTACATAATTCAATTTCATTGGTTAACTTTAATTGTGAAGACAAAATTTCACTTGTTCCCTACACAGCAGTAGTTTTACTTAGTTTTTAGTTCTGCTTCCCTTACCTACCTGCTCCTAAACTTGTCATTTTGTATCCCAGGCAGAATTTTCTGTCTTAATGATGTCTTCTAACTCAACCAAACTCATGGTCTTTGGCACAGTTCTTTGGTTTATTAACATAATAATGAATGCATTCATTGGGGACTCACACCGTCTTGAAGATCAGATTGTGAATGAAAAACAAATTCATTCTTGACTCATGGTCGCTCTGAAACCTCTGTCTCGTCATTGCAGTATTCTCACTTTCCCTCTCTGAAATTCATTATTTTATCTTCCAAAGCTTCTTCCTTTTAATATTTAGAAATGCAACATGCTGTTCATTTTCAGGCATCTCAGTAATATCACTCATAGTTAGGAAGAGATGAAATATCTGAACACAAAACATACAACTTTCTGACAAAATTCCTTTGCAATGAAAGCATTTCTGGCAGTTCTAGGTACGCCATTTTCAAGCACAAAATGAAAACAGCTTTATATTTAATTGCCACTTATAACATGTAATATTTTATGTACATCTTGCAATAAAATAATAATACATTCAGATGGGGTGTGAGTAACTTTCACTACCCAGGATCTATTGGGCAGTCAGTCTGCAAACCAGCAGGCAATATAGGGCTTTACATTAAATTTCTCTTAAGTTTTCAATAATACCAGCATAGAGGATAGTGTCAAAAGTCTTGGCCAGGTAAAGATAAGTAACATGCACACATGTAACCAAGCCCATCAGTGAAAAGTGACACTGCAAGAAGAAAGAACACTACTCCAAAGCCACAAAACAGCATTTTAATAAACAAATGTAAGTGCTTTCATTTCCAGTGCTACAGAAACATCATCAGACAAACAGATACACTACCTCACACCCTTTAAATACCATAAAAACATCACTTCCTTAAGGGATGAACTTCACTTCCTTGAGGGAGTGGGGCCAGGCCCAAGTGCAACGTATGTTATACAACATCTTATGCAACATCTCACTTTCTAAGAAAGGTGGCACCAAAATGCAAGATACAAAGTGCCAGAGCCATGGCCTCAATCTAAACGCCAAAAAGTGTATAGTCATCCCCTTTGGCAAAAACAAAGTGCCCACAAATTACCACATAGGTGGTAATCCATTAAGTACGGAAGAAGTAATTAGGGACCTGGGGACCCAAATTTATAGCAGTCTCTCATTTGAAAACCACGTGGCCAAAGTGGCTAGAAAAACATTTTATATAGCCCACCTAATCATGAAGGGATTCACATCTAGATCAGGGGAGGTCATCGTGCCTCTTTACTCATACCTCATCAGGCCCATAATTGAGTACAATGCCCCTTTTGGGATGTACCTTACCAGACACCTGCAGCAACTGGAAAGACCCCAAAAGTACCTCACCAAGAGGATCAAAGGGCTCAAACAGATGCCATATGCTGCCCGGTTAAAGAAATTCCAGCTCTAGTCAGTGGCATACCGCCTGCTCAGAGGCGATCTGTGCCTGATGTGTAAAGCCATGTCCAACCCGGAATTAATGGACATGCTGCACCTCAGAAAATCCAAATCCCATCGATCTACATGCTCGAGACTTGAACCTCAGCACTGAAATAAATAGGACATGCTGGAGGGACAGATTCATAACCCAGAGGCTCCCTTCACTCTGGAATAAAATCCCAGTCCAGGTTAGGCAGAGTCCCTCATTGACTCTCTTCAAGAGGAATCTTGATGAGTGGATGGGAGATCGTAGGTTTACCCTGGGTATCACTTCTGTGTCACTGTTAGACAGAGGCACAGTATACTAACCTCGAAAAAGGGCATAGCAAAATTCATTTAAAATGGGTGGAGAAAGCCAAACACACTCTGGCTAGGCTTATAAATGCCCTAGGACAGATAGCCTAGTATGAACCTATGAACAAAGTTACAAAACATTTTGTTACCTTCATAAAATCCTAGTGCATTTTGAATACTAAAAGCTAAAAAACATATGTACAAACATAGAAGTTAATGCCAATAATAAAATTCCATTAGTTACTTTATATACTAAAAAATGTATATAATTTCATATTAAAAATCAAATAGTACCTGCTTTCAACTTTAAAGTAAGTTTGATATCTTGTGCATAAATAAGTTCTGCTGTGATACAATCTACAACCTTAAATATAAGGCTTGTGAGTCTGATGGGCCCATAATTACGATGGTCTGTAGAGGATCTACCCTTGTATAGAGGATTCAAAATCACTGTTCTCCATTCATCAGAGACAAATCCTGTGGACTGTCTGAGGTTGAAAAGTTTAAGTCAGATAATACATACTTGGCACAGATAAGAATGAAGCCTGTTATGCTATCTGGTTCCATAGAGACAATATTTTTAGACATTGACAGGGATTCTAACATTTGCTCCAAGGCAATTACAAAGGAAACTGAATTTTTGGGGACAGCAGGCACAACAATGTGGGTATGTGGGGTAAAGTTAGCACTAAATTTGTCTGCTAATATATTGACTGTAACCTTGAGACTGGAATGTATAATATTGATATTATTTAGGCTTTTTTTTACTGTTTGGTTATATATTTAAAGTGATCAAGATTTGTATTAGTATTTTTAGGTATAAAGTATAGTTATAATATTAGTTTGTAATACCACGAAAGAAAGACTCCACTGCACGTCTGGATAATATTTAATCCACTTGAAGGTAAAAAACACACGTAATTTTCTCTAGCGCCTCGGCAAAACTTGCCTTTACAGAGTAAAAATTCCACAAAGACTAATAACTCACTTTAAATACATTTCAAAAGACACACCCCTACTAACAATTAAGTAATTACACTCAATTAATTACAAATTAAATTAAAGAAACAAGTTACAAATGTTTTAAAAAAAATTTTAAAAAAACATGTATACAATTATCATGAACTTATACCAAACTTTTCCAGGAACAGTCATGGTTCAGTCCATTTGGACTTAATGTATTAAATTTTAGTATAAGACATAATTCCTTTCTCCTTAATATTTGTGTTATATGTTGTTCACTACAATATGCTTCATTCTTAACATTATCCAATACTGTGACTTTTAAATTGTCAGGTTTACTATTGTGATATTTATAAAAATGTACAGCTAAAGGACTACTTTCTTTCTGATTTTTAATGTCTCTAACATGTTCTTTTAACCTGCAGCACAAGGTTCTTTTGGTTTCTCCAATGTAAAATTTGCCACAAGGGCATTCTATACCATAAATAACCTGTTCTGATTTACAATTAAAAGTTCCCCTAGTTTCAAAAACAGTTCCATTAATAACTTTAAACTGTGGAACTATGTACTTGCATATAGTACACTTTCCACATTTTCTTGTGCCTTGATGTTTCACTTGTTTGTACATTAACATCCTCGGTGTCTTAAATCGACTATGTACTATAAAATCCTGCACATTTCTTCCTCTATTATAGGAGAAACTAAGCCCAATATTTTTTAAAAATTCCATTTCCTTTTTAAGAACATTCCAGCTAAACATTACTCGTCTCTTAACCTGTTCAGACAATAAAGAAAATGTTGAAACAAAATATACTATATCTTTTGCTTCCTTATTATTACAACTGTTACCAATACTATTATTATTGCTACTGTTCTTAATTCTTCTTAAACTATATTTTAAATCACTCTCAGAATATCCTCTATTCTTAAATTTATTGTAACTTAATGAGTATTCTTTCTCCCTAATGTTAGGGTTACTACATAGTCGCTTCACTCTATTAAACTCAGTGTAAGGAATGGATTTAATCACATGTGGTGGATGATAACTTGTCCCATATAACACTGAGCCCGAACCCTGAAACTTCCTATGTAATTGATATTCTATCAATTGATTATTCTGTCCTTTTAAGGTAATATCCAGATATTGTACTGTATTACCTTTTTGTAGTCCATCAAATTTTATATTCATATTGTTATTCTCTATTTCTTCCAAAAACTGATGAATATTATCCTGCCCACCCTTACATATAAACAATAAATCATCAATATAATGGAAATATCTATAGACATACTTATTATAGAATGAGTTTGTGTATATATATTTATTCTCAAATATTCCCATAAAAATATTGGCATAACTGGGAGCAAAAGCAGCCCCCATTGCTGTACCTTGCCTTTGTCTATAGATATCCCCATTAAACTCAAATATATTGTTATTTAAACACATATGTAACAATTCTAACACATATTCAGTAACTGCTGTGTCACCTATACATTGCTTAATAGCAAACAATCCATCCTCATGTTTTATACTTGTGTATAGGCTCACTACATCTATCACCACAAAATACATACTTTCTTCCCATCTTATAGTTTTAATACAATCAATAAGAGAAAATACATCCTTAACATATGATGGTAGCCTGTGTACATATGGTACTAAATATGTATGTAAAAAAATAGAAACATTATGTAGAAAACTATTGGTAGCTGAAACTATAGGACGTCCCGGTGGGGGAAACTCATTTTTATGTAGTTTGGGTAAACAGTAAAAACATGGCATTCTTGGTTTGTTTAGATTAAATTTTTCTTTCACATCTTTATAAGACAAATATCCTAACCTATACCCTTTATCTATAATATACTCGTATTTCCTTTGTGCATCCTCATATTCAGATATTTTGATCTTTTCATATATCTCATTTTTCTTTAAATGTACATGACACATGTCCAAGTATTGGATGACATTCAATACTACCAATTTTCCCCCTTTATCCGAGGGTTTGAATACCATGTTATCATTTTGTCCCAAGTTTACCAAACTATTCCATTCTTCCTTCTGTAAATTATATTTAATTTGAGCTTTGTGTTGCTTGAAATAATAAAAGTCAGCCTCTAAATTATGTAACAACGATTTATATAAATATTTAATGTTGTCGTTACGATATGGAGGTGTAAAAGAACTTTTTACTATAACTTTACTTGTATCCAATTCATTACATTCCATACTATTTAATTCAGAATCACAAGAAAAAAACTCATCTTCTGTGTTAGTTATATTCAGATCTGTAAATTCATTTCCCCCACTTTCAATATTTATATCCTTATCATTTTTAAAAAAATCCATGAGATGTAATTAGATTTGTATTAGTATTTTTAGGTATAAAGTATAGTTATAATATTAGTTTGTTTAAGTTACTTTGATTAGTTAGAATCAGGTTTCATTTGCCAATAATGCCATTTTCTGAGAGCCTGGTCGCAATCATTTTTTTCTTCTGATTTTTCATTTATTTGTATCAATTTCTTTTTTATAATAAGAATGAATACATTTCTTGAGGGTTAATTTAGATGGGCTGCAATTCTTTATGAAGCTTGCAATAGCTTTATAATCTTGTGTGGTTTAATGTTTCGTGTACTGGTGCTTTTTGTCATTTATGATTGGGCCAATTATTTATTTGTGTGATTGGGAGTTGATCATTCATAGCATATATAGGTATCTTTGAGAGAGGGAAAGAGAGAGAGAGAAAGAAAAAGTCAGAATGAGGCATTTTCTTTGGCTACTTTTCTTTACTGTTAGTAACATCATCCATTTTCATTAACACATTTGGTTGGCTCCCTTTTGAAAAGTCAGCACTCATAACACAGAGTGCTGACTGCCCCCCCCCCCCAAAAAAAAAGATCGAAACTGCAGGAGACAAGCAATTTTGAAGATCGCTGATGTCCTTTATTTTGCAGGAGTCAAGCCCCCTTGCACCCCCAGAAGGGAGGTCAAACCCCCTGCACCCTCAGACTTATATATACCAACTCTATGATCGCCATATCTCAGAGAAAATGGAAAATCCCAAGAAATGGTCATCTTGGACTTGGCATTTGTAAGTCCATTTTTCAGCCAATCAGTTTCCATGTTTCAGGACTCAGTCTATTGGGTCTCAACATTTCAAATGATACCCATTTGGTTGACTACTTTTGTAGTCTACATTTCTGATCTTGTCATGATTAATTTATGCTACAGCTAACCTCACTGTGCACCATAACATATCCATCAGAACTTACTATGTTACTTTTCCTTTATTTATTTATTTAATTTCCCATTTGTTAATTGTGATAGTTCACTTGAGCAGAGATCATTTTCAGTGGATTCTCATGGAAGAATATTGGAAGTATATGCCAAGTAAAAGGATTTATGCCAGTACAGTGAGCATAACAACACTGAGCTAACTAAAATCATGGCAGATACATTGCAATGTCATTAAAAATGAACTTAAAAAGAAAAAAAAAAGAGGCATTTTTGCAATGATTCATGCTGTCAGGCTTCCTTGCAACACAGACACTAGCACAACTCTAAATGTTCTCATTCCAAGGTTATTCAACCTCAAGGGGTAAGAGAATGCGCATTTACATTCACATTTCAGCAACAATGAAGTTAGTGTTGTGGCAGTTTCTAATGTTAGCGGTGTCTCAATGTTGTGGCAAATGCAGAAAGTATCACAGATCTATGTACTCCTAATACTAAATGCATTCATTAATTATTTTCTACAAACATGGCTTTTGTTGTTCAGGGCTATGTGTGAGCCAGACCCTATCCTGATAAACCAGACAACTAATCCTTGACTAGATACCAGGCCATGACAGGAATCCCACAGGCACTCATTTACATTCCCGTCATACACACACATGTAGCACAGTGATGCTGCATGTAGCATTGTTGTTTCACAGTTCTTGATTCACTGGTTCAGTTCCCAACTGGGGTGCCTTCTGTGGCAATACTTTGTGTGTCCCTGTGTCCACATGGGTTTTTGTTGGTTTCTCTGGTTTTCTTCCACATCCAAAACAGATATGAAATACAATAATATATAAACTGAAGCAACAAACTTAAGACATGAAAGAGGTAGTAATGGGAAAATCATGGGTGTAGCAGCTATGTAAAGAGAATAGAAGGCTTAAAAATGCAAAGTAGTTTTGATATGTATTGCCAGAGAGACAGTGATAGTTTTAATAGCAATCTCAAGTGTTGCTAGAGTGATTGGCATATATGCACATTTGTCATTAATAAGAAGCTTAAACGCAAAGTAATTTTGATAGCCATTAAAGAGAAGACACACAAGTGGTGTCAAATATATGTAGATTACCTGGCATGTAGATGACCTGGTATGTAGATTACCTGGCATGCATATCCATTTGTGAATAGAATAGATTAGTCATTTTGAATAATCCAATGCTGGCAGGTTGAGAACTGATAATGAACAAAGTTTTCAGAGTTGTGGATAACAATTAATTCATTTTAGTATATACAAACAATACCCACAATATATGTCTGAAAGAGAAAATGGAGTGATTATGGGTGCAGTGAAGAGAATGACAAATAAAGGTACTGATATACTATGGAGCCTGAAGAGTTAATGGATGTGATGTACGGTGTTTCAAATGTACTGCTAACCTTACAGAAAAAAATGGAGAAGGCCAGGCATCTTGGAATTTCTGACAAATCTTGCGCATTTTAGGGAGGGCAAAATCACAGTTATATAATTAGATAGCAATAACACATGATTAGAATGCATGACAATAACATGATTACAATGCATGACAATAACATATGATTACATATGCATGACAATAATGTGACTGCAATGCTTGACAATAACATGATTACAATATATGACAATAATACATGATTACATATGCATGACAATAGCATGATTACAATACATGATTATATGTAGTTTTGCTTGATATTTGCCTGAGAACCACAGACAGTATATTCTACAACCTTCCAACAGCCAAAGAGAAGCAAGACTTAGATCATGCATTGAGCAACACAAGGTTTCTGCAAGGTTAGAGTCTGTTGACCTAGTCTATGTGTGTAGGGTCGTATTACCTTAGGACAGCTGAAGCAATGGGGTATTTAGCAGAAGAGACCAGTCTGTAGACCATATTACATTATGTGATATACTCCTTATATTCCAAATGGTTAAGGAATTTGAGAAGGGTCCCATGGTAAAACCATGAGAATGATCAGCAATAAACCTAGTTAGCAAATGCTAGGATTGTTCTATTTTAAGACAGAAGGACATATATAGGTCAATGAAAATGACTGATCCATATAGCATACTCGGTAGGAGGAACATTCCTGCTGTTGGCAAGTGAGATAGCTAGCCATAACTCATCTGTTGTTCACTGATAGCATTAGGGTGCAAAGAAGTAGACTTTATGTACTGTGATAAAATTACCACACACAGAGTTTCAAGTTACAGACCACTTGGTCAGAAACCTGTTCACCACTAAGCATTGTCCACCAATAAGTTTTTAAAAGCCTGTATGATTTTCCCATGGTAACTGAAATTCTGAATGTGGTCTTTAGAAAAACAAGACTAATTTGGAGAAAAAGGAGTCAGTCATGCTAAGTCTGAGATTGCTTTACCACTGAATAGTACATATAAGGAACATGGGTGTGATTGGTGTAAAAACTCTGACAATGGGGCAATGGGGATACAATGCTGTAAAAGGAGTGAGGTGAGTTTTGACATTCATTGTTCTTTCATATGCTCTGCTCTTTATTTTTGATAACTGTGTTACAGGTCTTGCAACTGCAATATGGGGGATATTGCCATATTTGAAAGAATACACAAATACACACATATACACACACACACACATACATGCACATACACACGCCTACACAAACGTGTATATACACACACACATGCACACACATGCACACACACGCACACGCACACACACACACACACACACACACACACACACGCTAACTCTTGAATAAACAAGTGTTTTGTAGACTTTGGAGAACTGTCTCTGTTGCACTTTTTTGTTGTTTTTGAAATTACATTAAGGCTCTTAAAATAACACAAGCACTTTTAACAAACACTCTCTTGCTCTTAACACAACTGATACACAAATCCAAAAGAAGTGCTATAAGACAGATTGCAAAACTAGGACATACACTCAAGAACCATTGCACAAAGACTTCACTGACCTAAGGAAACAACAGATTATGGATATGTACCTTAATTCCAAAGATATCTCAGATCTCCAAAACATAAATCACCAAAAGACTGAATGCCAACATCAGCCAAATCTAGATGAAAGAAAGAATAATCCCATGCATTCCCATCCTGATTAAAAAGATCAGTAAGAGCGCCTTCAAACAAGAACATACTCATGGGACTTTAGCCCGTTTAGAAGCATGACTTCAAGAAAAATACCAAATTCAGGAACTTGTTAATCAGCCTACTAGCAGGTACTCCCAGAAATTATACAAAGGACAGGGCCTCATACAAAGTGGGCTAACGGACCTCGAAACTACACCGAAAGCCTGACTGTCTTGGTGAAAGGAAAGGTACAGTGATGCCTACAATGAATTGGGACCTACAAAACTGGCCTACCCATTGGAATTTTAAGGCCACAACCTCTTCAAACGGTGGAATTTTTGAACGTCCCAGACTTGAGGGAAACACGTGCCAATAGCCTACCTGGACCCCAAAAGCCATTCATAATTACCCAAGCGGAATACAAGATAATTACGCTTAAATATAAACCCCTATGTCAAGTGGATTGAACTGAACAAAAAAACCAAGTTAAAATGGGACCAAGTCAGTCAACTTACAAAGTAAAGAGTACTGGGCCTCAGTCAGGACATAATACCTAAGCAGCCGCAGGGAAGCTAGCTGCACTGTCCAAATGCAAAGCGAAAATACGTCCAGGCATAAGTAAGACTCCAAAGGGCCCGTAAAAAACAGGTCCTACCAGGCTCTAGTAAATGCCAAAAGTGTATATTCACGTTGCAAACCAAACTGGAAAATACACAAGTGTGAATCCATTAATCAGAAGAAGACTGGGACTGGGGACAATTAGCATCCCATATACAACCGGGACATACTAACTTAGAAAAACATCTTTAACCCAACTAACAAAGATTCATTAGGGAGCATATCCTTATATGTCTAGGCAGGCCCAGAATAGTACATGGCCTTGGAATACCTTCCAGACACCTGCAGAACGGAAGACCCCAAAAGGGCTACAAAGAAAGGGTCAAAGCAGATGCCATTCTCCGGTTTAAAAATCAGTCTCAGGATGGTGCGCCTGTTATGAATTTGTCTATATTTAAGGCTTCAATTCCAGGATTAATGTTCAGGCCTGAAAACCAAATACATATATGTATAAATTAACTAGCACTAAATAAATAGGACTCCTGAGGACGATTATAACCCAAGCTCCCTTATTAATAAAATAAGCAGTAGGTAGGCATCAACTAAAATCCTGACAAGAGGAAATCAACTTATTGATGATGGGATGTTTTCGGATTTCATGTGAAATGAATAAACCTCATAAAAGGGCATATCTCAAATAAATTTAAAAGGTAAGCAAAACATGGCTAGTTAAAAGGCCCTGTGGAGTGCAGTTAACCTTGAAAAATAAATTTAATTAGTTAAAATAACAAACTTTAACAAATGATTTGTTTAATAACCGACTAATCAACAATTAAAAATCAGGTTCCCTAAGAACCATTATTAACTATATTTTTATACTTCAATTAAATCATCACAGCCTTAAGTGTAACCTTCTAAACAAAGTATTATGAAAAGCATACATCCACTTATTTAAAAAGTGATTTGATAGCTTCTTCCATACAATCATTCAATAAATAGAAAATGAATTACTAATAGAAAGCATTTTCTCAGTCCTGTATTTAAAAAATAGCTTAAGATCGAGACATTTAAAAAACACCTTACTTGAATAGTAGATAAAAGATTATTCTAGGAAAGTGAAATTCAGGATTTAAACTATATAATTTACAGTTAACCGGGCTAGTCACTGATACATGTCCTTTTCAGTGAGCAGAAACCCAATTTCATTATTTTATCCATTAAAATAAAATTTAGTGTTAAATTAAAAAAATTATTAAATAACAAATCATAAAAAAAAAGATTGTACACATTTGGTTTCTTTTAAAACAATCAGTGAAATAATGGAAATCTTTTTCATGAAAATTAATCAAATGGTTTAGTTTTAAAAGTTGTTGAGAGGTTTAGTAGAGTCCTCATATCCAGTAGGGATGGGTAAAATTAAGCAATTAAGAGATTTATATTAAGTTTTAGTTAGGAATTTTCATTAGCAAGAATTGGTTATGACAAGAGACTAAATGTGAGGAATAAGTTTAGTTATAAGTTGATTGGAGATTTGAGCAGTAAGAAATGTGGTAAAATTCATATTTACGATCAAATTCTAATATGGTCTGTTGAGTCATTTGCAATTGAAGTGGTTATCATAATTTAACAGAATTGCTTTGCTTTAATAAGCAATAAGTGGTTTGTTGGCAAAGTAGTAGGAAGGCTAAAAGGCAATAATTATTGTGAATTGTCAGAATCATGGTATGAAACCACTAATTATTGTAGACAGGATATTCTATTGTGTAAATAGTACAAATCAGTAAGAATAATTTGTTCGTTGTTTAAGATGTTTGGGACTATATATATGGGGGGCATTAGATAGTGGATAAGTGGTTTAGTTTTAGTGGCTAAAGTTTAGAAATTAGTTAATTATCAAGGATCCAATTTTTAGGTAGATTTTTTTGGGATATTGATGTTAAATTAAGTATTGGCAAATTTAAGCTAGGAATTGTTATGTCCGGAAATTAATACCATGTTTGATCCAAGCTTAAATGAAGGAGTACATTGGGGATAAATAGTTTAAATTGTTATGGTTGAAAGAACAATGGTAGAGAACCATTTATTAGGAGAAAATTTTTGTGAAAGATGCAGTCACTGGGAATGAAAATAAATAATTTGGAAGTAAGTATTATAGCAGAAGACAGGAACTAATAGAGAAAGTTTGAGTAAAATGAGAAAAACTGGCCTTAAGTAGGACTGTGGAACTTCAGAATAGGAAAGTTAAAAGAGTGATTTAGAATGCTAGTTACATATATCAAGAGATCTAACTCTAGAGGTAATATGATAAAATAGCTTCCTAGGGGAGAAGTTTTATTCTGACATAGAGGAGTTAAAGGACCTAAATTTGAATCTAGGAAACACGTTTATTGGTTCGTTGTTTGGTAAAAGATGCAAATTTGTATGGGAAGGAGGCAAAAATTTGAGGAGAAAGAATTTGGGGAGTAGGTGGGTCAGAATGGTTATCATTTCAGGATTATTTTACTTAAAGAGGTAGACTATGACGGTATTTGAGATAGAGAAGTCTGCATTAAGGAATTTATTTAGTTCAGATGATGAATAGTGAATTTTTAATTGTAATGTTATAAATATAGAGATTTGGTGAACATGGCTCAAAGCTTAGTGAGGTTCCCATTATCTTCCTTAGGGTATGTTTAATTTTGAAAAAGGCAAGGATGGAACATGAAATTATATAGGCTGAGGATGTGAACTTATACTAAATGAGTTCAGATTTAACGTGATTAAGTAAAATTAATGTATTGAAAGAAGTATTAAGAATTTGCTAATTGTAGGTCATCAGATTGGTCTAAGAGTAACTAAAGAACACTACTATTATGGCATTAGCCTTTTAGTAACAAATTTATATTGAGAAAACAACTTGTTCCCATTAAGTAGAGAAATTTTCCTTCGTAGATTTCTCGTAGCATATCTTTTCTGAAATTTTGCTAATGGAGAGTTTTTAACAGCCAATAGTCTAAGTTAAACGTGAGAGATTATTTTTAATTGATTTTGGCATTTAACTAAATATAAGAGCAAAATCACATTTTAAAATTTGGAAGGGAATATAAACAAAAACTAGAATTAAACTCAAGAACAAAGGTAGAAATGAGTGTAAGAAACAGGAGAAGGCAGGTTGCAGTACAATGAAGTTCATTGTAAATAATGAGCCCTTTTGTATTTTAACTAAGAAATCTTCAAAGTGGAAATCAAATGTAACATTTAATCTGGTAAGAACAAAGTGTATCAACTCACCCCACCCCAGGGAAGCATGCACATCCCCATAGTTAGGGCAAGCAGAAGCTACACAGATAATTATTGGCTTCCAAGCAGTGGGGACATGTCCAAGGTGGATTGGGAGCGGAAGAAAAACAAAATTCTGAAGAGCAATAAAAAGGAAAACAATAAAGAGAAGGCTTGATTTTTAACAGAATAAAAGAGTAGAATGTGCATAGAAAGGCAGACAATAGGCAGCCACCACATACCTCAAGCAGCACAGCAGGGTTGGAAAGTCAAGCTGCACTGGTCCCTCTGCAATACAGAGCAGAAAGAATACCTGTCCAGATGATAGATGTGTGAAAGGGTAATGAGCCCCAGTAACTGATATACAGGAAGGGTTCCTACAAAGGGTAGTAGTGTAAGGGGCAAAGTTCGCCTGAGTAAGGGTCACTTACCGGGGCATCGACACTTGGAAAAGGAGGGACACAGTTGTGGAATATAAGCCATTGAATGGTGAAGGCCTGGTGTAGTGTGGTAAATTTACCCAGCTGCACCATCATAGACAGAGAACTCATGCTTAACTGTGGAGGTCTACCTTTACATTAAGAAATAGGCAACACAAGACTGTCATTATTGGGAATGTATAAAGAAGTAGACAGAGATATGTCATGGAAGTGACATCACGACAGGAAAAGGTACTGGGCAGAGACTGGGAAATGCATCTCTCCCACCACAATGGCCCTAACCTAACAGTAAAGATGTATCAGGCACTGTTACTTCTATCCATATTCCAGGTACAGCTTTCCAGGAACCACCATAACATGTTTACTTAGTTGGTAAGTTATTACTTATTAGCATTTAATTACTGGGATAGTGTAACTGGGGCATAAAAGGCACATTTTAGCAGAGGCCTGGGAGGAAAGCTCCACAAATGTACAATTTAGTAAGATAACAAACACGTGTCTACTTTATACCCTCGAAACATGAAAAACCCGAATCCAAATTACACAACACATAAAGAGTGAACTGCGGATACATCAAACGTACTAAAGAGTGAAAATGTAAACCTTGAACCGTCATAGTCGGCCAACCCACCACCCGCAACACACTACCTACACAAGCACAATAAAAAAAACACATACATACACTAACCAAATCCCTACTTCTAACCCTAAATTAAAGCACCAAAATCCTACTGCTAACCATACACTAACCCCATATACACAAATGTCTATGCACTATCCTTAACCCCTCACTAACCCTAAGGTCCGTAACTACCGCATACTTCCCCTATGGAGCTATACCCAAACAAACTAAATATTCCACATACATACACTTAACAAAACCCTACACTAAACCTTACATACATTACCTACACAAAACCTTACATACACTACCTACCTATGTACTTACCTTAACCCCTCCCTAACCCTATGGTCCGTAACTATAGCACATTTACCTTACGGAGCTATACCGCAGACAGGCCAACTATGCAATTTCAATATTTCCTCTTTCACGGTTTTGTTCGTTTGACGTATTCGCGGTCCGCTGTTTACGTGTCGCATGATTCGGATTCGGGTTTTACTGCTTTTGAGAGCTTAAAGTAGACCCAACAAACACTATATATGTCTACAATTTTACAGAAAAGATAAACATCAATTTTTTTACAGTGTAATATACAAAGAATGATGAACATTTACATGTTACAGTGAATTTGATACTTGTCTTCAGAAAACCTACCAATTACTATAATACAGACCTGCACACCACATCTGTAAGAGAAAAACTGAGCAGCATCTACCGTAGGCCCACAATATAGGAGAGCAAATCACCCAGGAGAGTAAGAAGAGGCAGCCAGAGTTGGCCAACATGATAGTAACACAATGAGATTTGAACCCCCAAACTGTACCCCTTCAGAAGTGGCTAGAGGACAGTGATAGAAACATAATGGTGTTGACGCTGACCATCACTGGAACTATAAGTAATCTACTGGGATCTGCAGTGCTGCCTAGGGATGAGAGATTTCTCACAAAATCAAGTGTGTATTTTGTACATAGTCTTGTGGATGATGGGACAATGGATGCTAAAACATGCCTTCCTTTCTTTGTCACTTTAATATCCCAGAAGAATGAGTGGGCATACACAATAATATTTTAGGAATGATATTTAAGGACTTGTTTGAGCTGGTGGAAGGCCCAAACCTGAGCGTGAATGTCCAGTACATAATATCTGACTTTGAACATGCTGTGCACAAGGTCATTCCCTGTTATTTCCCTCAGATAAGACTCCATGGATGCAACTTCTACTTAAGGCAAATCCTATGAATGTAGGTGTACCAATACCACCTGACTACCCCATCTTTGCTGCGCAGTTAAAGCAAATTCTCATCCTGCCAATATATCACAAGAGGATGTGATCACCTAGTTGATACCTTCCAGGATGACTATGACCTATATGGTTCTTTTTCAGACAGAGCTATGTTTATGGAAAGCCCAAAAATATGGTGCAAGGTGCAGTATGTAGTCCATCATGTAAATGGCATTCTGGAATCCCACAGATTTTTGGAATATCAACAAACTAATGCAATCTGACCCTCACACAAGGAAAGACATGGTGAAATCATGGCACAGGTGCCTATGCCTGCTATTAACTAAATGTGTCATAGCCAGTTCTAATCAGGTCAGTATGTTAGTTGGGGAGCAAAACTGGGTATATGCATTTTGGGGGACATCAGTACATGGCTCCCAACCCACAGCAAAACATCAATGAGTAGGATTGAAAATGGCACAAGTGCATAGAGCCATACAACAAAGTGGGAATGGGGACCTAGTCACCTACTTGAGAGCTATGGGCCTTTTGAGTAAAGCCCTCTAAGACCACCAGATGTGAGATTATGCACCTGGTCTGGCACTTACCTGGAATTGCTATGCTTTCCCAGATGCCTATCAATGATGAGAAGCTGACCTACAGCACAGGACATGACTTCTGAGGGTTGCTAATGAACTGCATCAGTGTCATTAGCATGTCAAATGCATGCATAGCTTGTGAGAGTGACATGAGTGATGTAACAGTACATTTTGTGCTTGCCTGTTCTGCACTGCAGCATTTCCGTATTCATATGCAGGGGCTAGATCTTGAAATAATGTGACAGGCTGGTTCAGTTACTGTGGTCCCAGGGAATACATCTTTGTACATGAACTAAATAAAGCTATTTCTTTCCTTTTGTATTTTTCCCTTTGTGCTACTGCCATTTTCCATTCAGCTGTGATATGTGGACATGCATTGCAAGCTGTCATTGTGACTGTAAACTTGCCTTACCTGTGGGTGTTCTATGTAAGACTATGTGTGTGTCTGTTTTACGTGGCAGTTGTCAGTGGGTATCATGCAGCACTAAGTAGCTCCACTGAACCCTTTTTTTTCAGAGGCTGGGTGCCCTTAACTGCAACTGCTATGCTATAATTGTCCTGTTAGTACTGGATCCTGGCTGGTCATTTTTATTAACATTCTTCTTGCTGTAATTATCTCTATTATGTGCATGTGGCGGGGGAGTTATGTAGTTGTCCACTTATTGCCCATTGTGTTGACACCTATGCACAACTGTAGTAGTGTAGTAACACTAGTATTTTGGTAATACTTTAGTGTGGTTCCAGTTAAAGACATCATGTCCACTTTGTACTTATATGCATACTGTTATATTTAGCATACAAAACTTTAAACATGTTTAAATGCTTTTTTCTATTGCTTATATTTTTGTCATGCTTAACTGAATTCATTTGCTGTTATGCATTTCATACTTTTGCCTTCATTAAATGCATGTTCTTTCATTTGTAATAACTTAATCACTAACCTGTGCAGTACTTTCTTTTCTTTCTTTTCAGATGTGCCAGATGTGCCTTATGTTACAGACTGCACTTTAATCTGCCTCAGATCAGGGTTCAGGTTGCACTTTGATACAGGTAACTTCCCTTGATTCATCTCCATTCTGTTCATCACACTGCAGCTGTTACACACATGGATAGCTCCCTCCTTCACTCTCACACATTATAGTTTCTATAACTCACTTGCATGCAGCTTTCATACTGTCCTCATTCATCTCGTGTACACATTCTCTTCACTCCTTTTCACATGTAGTCACTTTCGCACTTCTCAGTCTCGCTCACATTGCATGCGTGATTACTCCTCTGAGCGCACATACACACACATGTACACACACGCAGCAGCCACACCATTCAGCTACACATAGATGCTCACATACACTTCAACACTTTCGCACATGACTCCATGAAAAGTATCTAGGTATCGAAGCCACATAAGCCCACAATACCTTTATATATATATATATATATATATATATATATATAATATGTGTGTGTATGTGTGATATATATATATATATATACGCACACACACACACACACACACACATATATGTCTATATATATATATATATATATATATATAGATAGATAGATATCGCGGTGGTGGTGCTGCGGTAGCGTTGTCGCCTCACAGTAAGATGCTGTCCGGTTCAATTCTCAGCTAGAGCGTCTTCTGCGTGGAGACATGCGTGAATGGGCGTACCTTTGTTGAAGGTTGTGCGTCAGGGCTGGTAACTCAGCATGTAACAATCAACTACCAATCATTAGTGGACCGGAGTTCCGCTGTGGTGACCCCTAACTGGGAAAAGCCAAAAGACACAACAACAACATATATATATATATATATATATATATATATATATATATATATATATATATACACACTCTCTCTCTATATATATATATATATATATATATATATATATATATATATATATATATATATATATATATATATAAAATCTATCTGTATATATATATATATATATATATATATATATATATATATATATATACACTCTCTCTCTCTCTCTCTCTCTATATATATATATATATATATATATATATATATATATATATGACATATAAGTTGTAAAAAAAGGGAACTTATCAAACTGAAAAAATCCAGTACAACCGATCAAAAATCAACTTATTGTATGTACTGGCATTTTTTTTCTGTTCAGGATCTCAGTGTAGTGGGGAATCATAGAATTAACCCTTCATCACTGGAATACAATCTCTGAGTTGGTGTACATAAGACATGTGTGAATGGGCGTACGTAATTAACAGGGCGTGTGGTGGGTGCAGGGGGGCTTGCCCTCTGTAAAAATCAGATGTTAATTGTGTTGTGATAAGTTGCTGATCAAGCAGTTGTACTCAGTGAGTTGGAGTTCGATAATTTGATTCTTCAACAAATGAACATGCTCCTATATATACATATATATATATATATATATATATATATATATATATATATATATATATATATATATATATATATATATATATATATATATATATATATGATCACCATGTATAGTCGCAACACCTTCTATGTCTTATGTATGTCCTATAATAAAAAATAGCCACTTTGGTTCAGAGTGTTAAACAAGTCAGTTTTATAAAGAAATGTATTTTAAAGATGGCACTTAATCTTGTTTTAGTCACACTTGGATTTCATCCTGCTGGGAAAGGGAGCTGCTTCCCACACCCTGCTAAGTACAGAAAAGCTCAAAAACAAATGTAAGAGTGTCTATGCAAAAACAGCAAACAAAAGCAGGAATAGTAGATTTATAGATTTAGGTTCATAGGCAAGCTGCCCTTCCAGGCCATTTCAAAGCCTTGACAATAAGTCAAAAGGTGAGAATCAAACTCTGCACTTTATTTGTGTTGTAAACACCTTAACTGTTATGCCAACCCCCAAGTCTATGCATTGGTATGTGTTTCCTGTTACTGAGAAAGATTTATGTGTTAATATTAAAATAACATTACTGAAATGTATTCTAATTCCTTAAAATAGTTTGCAATTGTACAGCCATTGCTGTGTTTCTTTTTAAAACATTGCCAGCAGGTCATTGAAATAATGTTTAACCATCCTTTCTTTCCATGCCAACTAATTAAATCCAAATTGCAGTTTTAGTTTTAGAGAACTGATTATTCCATTAGTTTTATTTCTCATTAATGCCTCATTTCCATCGTATTCAGCTTTAGTTGGGTAAAATTAAGCTTCATTCAGCACAGCATTTTATTATTAAAAGTTTTTTAGCATTCTAGGACATTTTCCACTTATGCAAGCAATTTGTAGGGACTTGAGAACCTAAACATAATGTAGGTAATGAAGTTTCAGCTTATAAGATTGATTGGCAGCATTTGAGCAGTACCAGAAATGCAGAGAAAAAAATAACTTATGGGAATGAGTCAAATTCCTAATATGGTACTGTTGCAGTCCACATCATTGCCAATCTGCAGTGGTTAGTTCATGAATTATAAACAGAATTTGCTTTGCTTTTACATTAAACCAAGTACAGTGGTTTCTTGTGAGCCCAAAGTACACTTCATGGAATTCATCAAAATGCCATTATTGTCTAGCAATATTTTCCTGCACTCATGTTTCTGAAACCAGATAAATTAATGTATATCAAACTGGTATAATCGTTGCTGTTACAATAGTAACAAATCAGTTATAGAAAAAACTTCAGCCTTTTCTGTTTGTTTCAAAGTTGCAGCAGCTAAACTATTTTTAACTATTTGGCTGAGATATTCTGTTTTCATTTTGTTATCATTTTTTTCTAATGTACTCCCCTTTACATAAATTAGTAAGTGCAATTATTTCTATGGCCACTAGTCAAAATATCACTTAGACTGAATAATATGATTTTTCAGAGTCAGAAGAAATGGCAAAAGTTTACTGGTACAAAATACATTTATTCATCCCGGCCCTGTTAATACATAGTCAGAAAGCTTAGTGCTTCAATTGTACATCTCAAGTACACTGGCAGAATAAATAGTTTAAAACTGGTATGTTTTGAACATGTCTTACAGACAAACTCGGGATAAAATAAGTTCACTATTCAAAACCAACTAATAGCATCAAACCGCTCTACCTGCAGACATAGAAAATAGGTACTTTTGAAAAGTAAGTACATCTAGCCAAAACATCTGGATACCTAATTAGCATAAATTCTCAGTACTGAGTAGCACAAAACTCTCATTTACAGTAGGATTGCAGGATGCCTTTCAGAATCACAAGTTTAAAAATTGAGAGTGACATAGATTATGCAGAAATATAAGCATATCATCAAAGACAATCTACTATTTTAGACTTTAATGAATGATATTACAAAAATCTTCCTCATAAAGTCATTTGTTTTTGGTTCTGTAAAAGAGGGATGCAACACATGGGTCCTCTTTCTTGAATTTATTTATACCACCAGTTTGTTGGTTACGTAGTCTGGTTTCCTGTGCACTAAATAGCTTCAAATTCACGTGCGATGGGAAGGAGGAGTCAGAAAATCATGTAGAGGAGGAAATGAAACATGAAAATAGAGGCATATCTCCGGAATAGGCATATCATGTGAAGGAGAAAATCACATCTTAAAGTAGGTACTTACCTCAAACACAGGTACACAGAGAAGAGAAGTCTGTTGTGCATTTACATGTACATTTAGCTTTTCTAGTATCAAGAAAACTGAAAGAAAATATAACTGTGAAAAGTGTTTAAATAGGTGCATTTCTGAATCAGTCTACTTCAAAGGTTCAGTGATGCGATCCCATTTATCTCCTTAACTGCATTTTTGTTTAATTTTAAGAAACAAATGCCCAATCATATGTGAATCCACTGAAATGAAATAATAGTCTGCATGTATTGTGAACTCTATTACCTTATATGTTTTTCAGCATTTAACTTCCATTACAGTGAAAATTATATTGATATTGTAAAATGCTACTTATTTAAAAACATGAATGGTTAAATGATACTTTCACATATTCAAAGAGTAACTAAAGAAACACAAACATATTATGGCCTTAGAGACCTTTTAGTAACATTGAGTTATAATTGAATAAAACTACCTCTTCCCATTTAAGTAAGATGAAAGTGCCTCCTTGTAAATATTCATGCTGTCAGCATATCTTATTGATTTAGGAAAACTATTTGGGGACATGCATATTAAAACAGCCAAATATTCTCATGGTTGAAATGTTAGAGATTTTACGAAAAAAATATTTATTTATCGGCATTTGTTTACCTGGAACATCTAAGTGAGCCAAAATCATACATTTTCAGTAAGGCTCTGGAAGGAAAGCTCCAGATACATCAAATACACAAGCAAAGACTCAAGTATACATTAAAGTGTAGAATACAGGTGTGATAAACTGAGAGGCAGACAGCCTAGCCAGATCGAATTTTGTAAATAATTCTATGTCATTGTAAATATTAATATGAGCCACAGGCTTGTTTGACAAATGTAAGAAAACTGGTTATGTGCTGAGCTTCAAAAATGTAACCACAATGCTCCCTGCTGGAAGAAAGCAGAAATGTGTATAAACTCTATGCCTATGTAATGTATGTTTTCATGGTAGAAAACTGGGGCATACAGAGTTAACTTGCAAACGCTAAGAAAATAAGCTGATAAGTAAAGACTTTTATGACTGTGTGTGATCTCAAGCTAAGAGACAGGATGTCTGGGATAAGAGCTTATTTCTATTGTCTTAAGACAGAGAAAATTACTAGGTTTCACAAGTAAAGTGTCTTTTATTGCTCGGTGACTTCCTGGCAGCTGCCGATCACAAAGAAATTTTAAATTTTACATTCTGTGAACCTGGGAACTTGAGCAGAGTTGACAAGAATAATGTAATCTAAAATGACTCAGCAATAATGCATATTATCAATAGTGCCTTTTTTAGGCAAGGCTCAGAAGACAAACCCACCTCCATATGTATCACAAGGGATAAGAAACTAAGAGTAATGCTACTTAATGCCAGAAGTCTAAACCTCAAGATGCACGCACTTGAAACTCTCCTTAGCATGGAGAACATCAATATCTGTGCAGTAACAGAAACCTGGTTCAGGGCTCCCGAGAGCACCCCAGCACTATCAGGTTATACCTCATACCATGCTTTTCGGCCCCAAAACTTGAACAGAACCACAAAAGGAGGGGGAGTATCGATATTCATCAAAGATACCCACACCTCCAGGTTGGTGGCAAAGCACGAAGCATCAGAGACTATCCATGTGCAACTAACAGTGGGTAAAACTGCCATCCAGTTTATAGCCTGCTACAGACCACCCTCCCAAACCCAGGAACCCCACTCGGCCTTCCTGAGAACACTGGAAAATATGAAGGTCTCTCCAAACACCATTATATTGGGCGACTTCAACTACCCAAACATAGACTGGGGGCATTACTCTAGCTCCAACACCCTAGCCCAAAGGTTCCTAGAATTCATAAACTCAAATGCTATGGAACAACTTGTTACCACTCCCACAAGAGGGAAAAACATACTGGACCTGATCATCACCAACATGGGGACTCTATGCTCCAGAACAGAAGTGTATCCCTCACTGGTAAGATCAGACCATAAACTGATCTCACTGGATATTCACATCCCGACCCCACGCCCTGCCCAGAAAACCACAGTGAAAAACTTCTCTAAAGCAAATTTCACACTCCTCAAAACCGAGATGAAATCCTTCAAAGCCCCCGGGCCTGTGGAAAATACGGCCCAGACCGCAGAATCCTTTATAAATGCATTCTATGATCACCTTCAGGAATGCATGGATCATGCAATCCCAAATAAAACCAATACCCAATCCTCCCAAGGCAGACGTCCTGTCTGGTGGACCCCAGCCATAAACAAACTATACAATAGAAGGAGGAAGCTACTACATGATAGAGCAAAATCCCAAAAAGGGAAGGCATCTCTGATCAGTATTAGCAAAAAAACTAAGGGCACTCATAAAATCGTCTAAGGCCAGCTTCGAGAGAAAAATTGCACAGGATGCTAAGGATAATCACAAGGCTTTCTTTAGTTATGTTAGGAACCTGGGTGGGAATTCCCAGATATGCTCAGAATTAGTCCAAAATGACAAAAAATACACCGAACCCACAGACATTGCCAACATCCTAGCTGACAGGTTCAGAGCAAACTTTTCTCCCCCCTTCCCACCAAAAAGGGCAAATATCTATCCCAGCAGAGTGCTGCCCCCCTGACATCTGAAATGCTCAGGTAAGAGCCACCCTCTCCAAAGCAAAAAACACAGCATCAATGGGACCAGACGGTGTCCCGGGCTACGTCCTACATGAACTCCAAGAAGAGCTAAACCCAAACATTAAACTACTGTTCAATCTCAGCCTTACTACAGGATATGTACCCAAAGAGTGGCGTACAGCAACAGTGGTCCGTCTCCACAAAGGTGGTGCCTCAACGGACCCTGGAAACTATCACCCCATAAGCCTGACTAGCTTGGTCTGCAAAGCTATGGAAAGGATCATCATGAACCTCATAAATAAAGATATTGGGGACCTACAGACAATGGATCCTACCCAGTTCGGCTTTGTTAAGGGCAGATCCTGCCTCTTAAACCTGGTTGACTTCTTTGAAACAGTCACCAAGGCCATTGACGAAGGGAAGGTGGTCCACACAGCCTACCTGGACCTCGCAAAAGCCTTCGATACAATACCCCACTCGGGCATTATAGATAAGCTCACCAGCTTAAATATAAACCCCTGTCACTAGATGGGTTGCAAACTGGCTCAAGGACAGAACCCACATGGTTAGAATTGCTGGAGCCATGTCAGACTCCAAACCAGTTACAAGTGGCATTCCACAAGGCTCAATCCTGTGACCTCTCTTGTTCGGTATATATTTCTCGGAGGTACAGGCCAACACAGAAGGACTGTGGCTGTCCAAGTTCACAGATGACTGCAAACTGGGCACCATAATCGACTCTCCAGCCAACACAAGCATCCTCCAAAAGGGCCTCATAGAAACAGACAACTGGTGCCAGAGCCATGGCCTCAAGCTAAACGCCAAAAAGTGTATAGTCATCCCCTTTGGCAAAAACAAAGTGCCCACAAATTACCACATAGGTGGTAATCCATTAAGTACAGAAGAAGTAATTAGGGACCTGGGGACCCAAGTTGATAGCAATCTCTCATGTGACAACCACGTGGCCAAAGTGGTTAGAAAAACATTTTATATAGCCCACCTAATCATGAAGGGATTCACATCTAGATTAGGGGAGGTCATCGTGCCTCTTTACTCATCCCTCATCAGGCCCATAATCGAGTACAATGCCCCTTTTGGGATGTACCTTACCAAACACCTGCAGCAACTGGAAAGACCCCAAAAGTACCTCACCAAGAGGATCAAAGGGCTCAAACAGATGCCATATGCTGCCCGGTTAAAGAAACTCCAGCTCTACACTGTGGCATACCACCTGCTCAGAGGTGACCTGTGCCTGATGTATAAAGCCATGTCCAACCCGGAATTAAGGGACATGCTGCACCTCAAAAAATCCAAATCCCATCGAGCTACGTGCTTGAGAGACTTGAACCTCAGCACTGAAATAAATAGGACATGCTGGAGGGACAGATTCATAACCCAGAGGCTCCCTTCACTCTGGAATAAAATCCCAGTCCAGGTTAGGCAGAGTCCCTCATTGACTCTCTTCAAGAGGAATCTTGATGAGTGGATGGGAGATCGTAGGTTTACCCTGGGTATCACTTCTGTGTCACTGTTAGACAGAGGCACAGTATACTAACCTCGAAAAAGGGCATAGCAAAATTAATTTAAAATGGGTGGCGAAAGCCAAACATACTCTGGCTAGGCTTATAAATGCCCTAGGGCAGATAGCCTAGTATGAACCTATGAACCTAAAAACAGTCTCAGAGAGAAAGAGAGGGCATTTTGTATCTTTTTCTGGACCTGTTAACAACTAACCACATTTGCTTTGCTCTGTAGGTAAGACTTAGATCTTAGTATTTCTCTTAGAGACAGTTAGGAATATAGCCAGATTAATGGTAGATGTTTTCTATACTTACGTGAGACTGTCCTACAATGTTGTTTTAAAGTATTCCCTGTGACTTCTGAACTCTCTATTGTCACTGTGTTGAATTAATGAGTATTGTCTTGTGTTTTTATTATTTAGTATTAAATATTTTTAAACCTTTTAACTGTGGATGTTTTGTGTAGAAATATTTAAGCTCTTAGTATACTTGCATGTATTTGGTGATACTGTACAAGCCACTGCTAAATAGCCTTCAAGTCTTAGTCACACTTACCAATTGGAAAATAATAACATTGCACAGTAGAATTGGACACCCTTTGGTAAGGGCCTTTAGAGTAGCTGATAAGAGTAGTTGGTGGCAGTGATTGCTACCTTATAGCATGGGAAGAAGGGAGCATAGCTAGTGAACCTATGCCACCCTTCCCCAGGAGTGTCTATGTGTTTGTATATAAATCAAATCTCAAAGTGTGTGTGTGTCAGCTACTTGGGCAGGGACACAAAGCACTGACTGGACAGAGAGGGTACTGGAGGTTTTGCCTTGACTACTCGGCTGAGATCTGAACCCTATAACTGTGCCAGTGGGGACCCTTATTGAGGATCTGGAGAGAAAGGGAGAAACCAGCCCCAGACTGACTGTGATCTTTGTATGCACTTAAGGGAAATTGCACTTTACTGCATGTGTACTTGTTATCCTCACAATGTGCATGTCCCTTACTGGTGTTAGTGGTGAGGATTGAGGCTCCTTGATTACTGGGCCAGTGCACGGGTGTCACATATTAATTGTTTGGCAGTGGTGGGATATCCACATCAAATATTAATTGTTTGATAGTGGTGAGTTAGCCACATCACATATTAATTGGCTTGTAGTGTTGTGGACATTGAATTCCTGTAGCTTGTGTACAGTGATCACTGAAGGTGTTTTTGTACTATAAATCAGCCATGCAATTAACATTCAGAGTTCAGATCACAATTATTTTATTTTTTTGTTAGCTTAGTTAGTCAGGGAGAGCAGGCAAGCATGTCAGCAGATGAGTATGGCAAGCTGACAAGGAGCCAGATGTGCCAGGCTAAAGGAATGGTGTATGGAAACCTGACTAAAGCAGACATGATTGCAACTTTGGACACAGCTGTATCAGAAAATAGCAACCATGAGGATGATCAGACTAGCCATGGAGATGTACAACACTCAGAGTATGGACAGCTCAGCCTTTCTACAGAGGATTTAAAAATCCATCTGGAGTTAAAGAGACTTGAGTTGGAGGCCAGGCATTTGGAAATAGAAGCTGAGTTGAAGGAGATGCAAAGGCAACATGAAAAGGAGATGCTGACTCTTCACCAGAGTCATGGAGGTAATGTGGAAGGGAGTATCCAGATCCCAGAAGCAACAAAGGTCAGTAAATTTCTTCCACAGTTTACAGAAGGGGATAATTTTAATAATGTCATTCATATGTTTGAGAGGACATATAAACAGTATGATGTTCATCAAGGACTGTGGGTACGGTTCCTGACCCCATTACTCCATGGTAAAGCTGTAAATGTTCTATCCAAACTATCTGATGTTGACTGTTTAAACTATAATGTTGTAGAGAACTGTTTGCTAGAATTTTTTAAGCTAACACCTGACGCTTATAGGAAAAAGTTTCGTGAGCATAGACACAAGACAGATGAAAGTGTGTGTGCATATGTTGCTGAACTAAGCACTTCTTTTCATAGCTGGGTGAGTGGATGTCAGGTCACCACTTTTGAAGGGCTGGCAATCCTTTTGGTGAGGAACAAGCCCTTAGCACTTTGCCTGAGGACATGAGGATCTGGTTAGCTGATAGACAATGTGCTACTGTAGATGAGTTGGGGAAGAAGAGAGACCTATACCTAGTAACCAGGGCATCACTGCACAGGAAAGGGATGCACAGTGCTGCTTATGGGTCTTAGGGAACCCATGGTGGACAGCCCAGACTGCCCCAACAGAATCTGACAGTATCAGGGAAAGCCACTTGTCCAGGTACACATCCAGGACCTAGGGTTAAATGTTTTGAATGCAACCAGTGGGGCCATGTAGCATATAGATGTCCACGGAGGCAAGGTGGTGAACAAAAGGTGAGGGAGTCAGTAAGTGGGAATGTCAAAATGCCAAAAGTAGGTTGTCTTTGAGAAAACAGGGGTACCAAACTACCATCCTGCAGATGTCCTGATAAGGAAGGATTTTGATAAAGCAGTACCATGTGTTTATGCAGTTGCACACATTCAGGCTTGGAGACAAGCATGTGGACCTGGTAGCCTGGGGTGACCCAGGCAGACTGCACACTTGCAGCCAAGACTGGTCAGGTTGTTACTTCAGGGAGGGAGTTATTCTGTAGCAGTGAGACTGAAGGTGAGCCACAGCTGCTTTTGGGTATAGATGTTCCCTTGGACAGAGTGACTGCAAGGGCAAAGGTGAGTAGTAGTACCCAGGCTGACAGTGAGGCACCACTGTCAGAGGATACCAGACTTCCTGTGGAAGGGGATCTGGGATGGGTTACAAGGGGAGAGTTGAGCCAAGCTCAGCTCTCAGACGCTACATTAAAAGGCCTGAGGCAGATAGCTAGTGAGGCATCTGATTCTCAAGGGAAGGGGGAATCTGTATACTGGGACAAAGGGTTACTGTATAGAGAGTGGACCCCTGACAGGGGGCTAGAAGGTAAAAGAATACAGCAAGTTGGTAGTGCCTAGAGCCTACCATCTGGCACTTCTAGCCATAGCCCATGATATTCCCTTTGCAGGTTATATGGGCATAAAATGTACAAAGAGAAGTATTATGCAGAACATTTATTGGCCCAGGATTTCCAGAGATGTAACAGGGTACTGCAGGACCTGTGAGTAGAACCAAAAGGTAAGCAAGGCAGGAGACCAGGTGGAAGCTCCTTTGATGCCTTTGTCTGTGACTGAGGTGCCATTTCAGAGGGTAGCTATGGATATTGTAGGGCCTCTGAGTATCCCATGTTCCACGGGGAAAAAGTATTGCCTAGTGGTAGTAGATTATGCTACAAGATACCATGAGGTAGTGGCCTTGTCTCCATTGAGGCAGAAAAGGTTGCAAATACTTTGTTAGAGATTCTCAGCAGGGTAAGTTTCCCAAAAGAAATACCTACTGGAATAGGTGCCAATTTCATTTCAGACCTGCTGGCTTGTCTGTGGAAGTACTTTGAGGTGAAGCACCTAAAGACCACCCCCTACCTTCCTCAGACTAATGGTCTTGTTGAGAGGTTAAAATCTACACTCAAGTCCATGCTACAGGCATTTGCAGACCAGTTTAAGAGGGAGTGGGACAAATATTTGCCCCATCTGTTGTTTGCTTGCAGACAGGTTCCCCAGGAATCCACAGGTTTTTTCACCCTTTGAGTTGTTGTATGGGCATAGGGTGAGGGGGGCCTCTAGACTTAATTCATGGTGAGTGGGAGGGTTAGTGTGAATCTCACCAGGACTCTGTTGTAGCATATGTCTTAAACCTCAGGATAAGCCTCAGACAACTCATGGGTTTGGCCCAGGAGAACCTGACAGAAGCCCAAATTTCTGGTATGACAGGAATGCTCGAGCTAGAGAGTATTCTGTAGGGCAGCAGGTAATGGTTCCCATTCCTGTCAGACACAACAAGCTGCAGGCAGCTTGGGATGGACCCTATAAGGTGGTAAGGAAGGTCAGTGATGTTATCTACATGGTGGAACTGCTAGGCAGGAGCACAAATTGTACCATGTTAATATAATGAAACCTTACCATGATAGGGACACCCTTGTGCTGAGTATTTCCAGTGGACTGCAGGAAGAGTCTGAGGGAGATCTGGTGACTGATCTCCTCAGTGAGGTTCGGACTGACACCTCAGTAGAAGGGGTAGTAATGTCTCAGCAGCTATCTCCTATCCAGGTTTGAGAAATCTGAGCAGTGTTACAGGAGTTTGGGGACATGGTTACTGGGAAACCATGGTGCACCCACCTGGTGCAGCATCAGGTAGATACAGGACCCCAAAGGCCTATTAGGCAGGCCCGTTACAGGGTGCCTGAGAAAGTCAAACAGACTCTGAGGGAGAAGATACAAGAAATGTTGGAACTGTGGGTAATTCAAGAGTCCAACAGTCCCTGGTCATTCCCAGTGGTGCTGTTACCAAAGAAGGAGGGCAGCACCAGGTTCTGTGTGAACTACAGGAAATTAAATAATCACACAGAGTCAGATGCTTACCCCATGCCTAGGACAGATGAATCCCTAGAGCAGCTGGGTGGGGCTAAGTATCTTACCACCACTGATCTCATCAAGGTTTACTGGCAGGTGCCCTTGACTCCCAGTGCTAGAGAGAGATCAGCCTTTGTGACTACCTTTGGCTTGTATGAGTTCACAAAGATGCCCCTTGGGATAAAAAATTCCCCAGTGACTTTCTAGTGGATGGTAGATCATATCCTAGCAGGAGCAGGAGATTTTCCCTTTGCTTACCTAGATGATATTGCCATATATTGCCATTCCTGGCAAGAGCACCTTCAGCATGTCAGGGAGGTGCTGGGCAGACTACAGAGAGCAGGGTTGACCATTAAGCCCAGCAAATGTCAGGTGAGTATGGCAGAGGTCTCCTACCTGGGACATAGAGTGGGGAATGGTAAGATCAGACCAGAACCTGCCAAAGTGGAAGGCATTTAGGCATGGCCTGCACCTGTTACCAAAAAGCAGGTGAGGGGCGTTTTTAGGGACATCAGAGTACTACAGAAAGTTTGTACCCAGTTATATTACCATAACTGCTCCCCTCACAGACCTGACAAGGAAAAACAAGCTAGATAAGGTAGTGTGGGCCACAGCATGTGAGCAGGTATTTCAGAAGCTTAAAGAAGCTTTGGGAGGACTCTCTGCATTAGGCAGTCCAGATCACAGCAAAGAATTTGTTGTGCAGGTGGATGCTTTGAACCATGGGGTGGGGGCAGTACTTAGCCAGATTTCTTTAGAGGGAGAAGAGCACCCAGTAGTTTATCTCAGTCATAGGCTCCAGACCCAGGGAGGAATGCTATGCAGTTGAAGAAAAGCAATGTCTAGCCATAGTGTGGGCACTGCAGAAACTTCAGCCTTATCTGTATGGAAGGAAATTCACTGTAGTTACAGATCAAAATCCCCTAACATGGTTGCATCAAGCCAGACAGCAAAATGCCAAGTTACTGAGGTGAAGCTTAGGGTTGCAAGCATATGATATGTCAGTGCAGCACCACAGTGTGATTAGCAATGCCAGTGCAGATGGGTTGTTAAGAGAGGGAACATGGTAAGGTATAACCAGATAGACTCAACCCTTTCAAGCAACATTTTCTCAAGGGACACTTGAAAAACTAGGTTGAGTTCTCAGGGGGGAAGAAATGTGATAAACTGAGAGGCTGCCAGCCTAGCTAGATAGAATTTTGTAAATAATTCTATGAAATTGTAAATATTAATATGATCCACAGGCTTGTTTCACAAATGTAAGTAAACTAATTATGTGCTGAGCTTCATAAATGTAACCACAGTACACCCTGCTGGAAGAAAGCAGAAATGTGTATAAACTCTGTGCCTATGTAATGTATGTTTTTATGGTAGAAAACTGGGACATACAGAGTTAACTTGCAAACTCTAAGAAAATAAGCTGATAAGTAAAGAATTTTTTGACTATGTGTGATCTCAAGCTAAGAGACAGTCTTGACAGAGATAATTACTAGGTTTCACATGTAAAGTGTCTTTTGTTGCATGGTGACTTCCTGACAGCTGAAGATCACAAAGAAATGTTACATTTTAAGTTCTGTGAGCCTGGGAACTTGAGCAGAGGTGACAAGAATGATGTCCTCTGAAATGACTCAGCAGTAATGTGTAGTATCAATTTAAAAACTGTCTCAGAGAGAAAGAGAAGGCATTTTGTATTTTTTCTGGACCTGTTAACTCACCAGCACTTGATTTGTTCTGTAAGTAAGACTTAGATCTTAGTATTTCTCTTAGAGACAGACAGGAATATAGCCAGATTAGTGTAGATGTTTTCTATATTTATGTGAGACTGTCCTACAATGTTGTTTTAAAGTATTTCTTGTGATTTCTGAACTCTCTGTGGTCACTGGGTTGAATTAATGAGTATTGTCTTGTGTTTTTATTATTTATTATTAAATATTGTAAACCTTTTAACTGTGGCTGTTTTGTGTAGAGATATTTAAGCACTTAGAGTACTTGCATGTATTTGGTGATACTGTACAAACCACTCCTAAATAGCCTTCAAGTCTCAGGCACACTTACCAATTGGATAATAATAACATTGTCACAGTAGAATTGGACACCCTTTGGTAAGGGCCTTTAGAGTAGCTGATAAGAGTAGTTGGTGGCCGTGATTACTACCTTATAACCTGGGTAGAAGGGGGCATAGCTAGTGAACCTGTGCCAGCCTTCCCAGGGAGTGTCTGTGTATTTGTATATAAATCAAATCTCAAAGTGTGTGTGTGTCAGCTACTTGGGCAGGGACATGAAGCACACTGGTTGGACAGAGAGGGTACTGGAGATTCTGGCTTGACTACTCGGCTGAGATCTGAACTCTATAGCTGTGCCATTGGGGAATCTTATTGGGGATCTGGAAAGAAAGGGAGAAACCAGCCTCAGACTGACTGTGATCTCTGTGTGCTCTTAAGGCAAATTATACTTTACCGTGTGTGTACTTGTTATCTTCCCAATGTGCATGCCCCTTACTGGTGTTAGTGGTGAGGATTGAGGCTCCTTGATTACTGGGCCAGTGCATGGCTGTTACAACAGGTACACTGTAGATACAGCAGAAAGCAAACAAAACTTGAGAAATAACTGAGTGTATATAAACATTTTTAACATGAAATTGAGTGGAAACTATGTAGAGAAGATGAAGTTAAAAGTAAAACATTTGATTTTAGAAGACTAGAAGCATGACATATTTTCTGTAAACATGTTGCCTAGTGATGTAGGTAGAGGTGGAGAATAGCAGACAAGAATCGAGAATATGTCAGTTTTGTGGGGATGAAGGGAGGGGGGTGACAGTTCAACCAGAATTGGGACAAGAGTTAAGCCAAGACTGTCTGTCCCTATTTATCATCATCAGGATAGGCTTTGATGTCTAGAATTAGTCTACATCTCAAGAGAACAAATTATAAAATACTCCTTTGTTAGTAGATATCAAATATGAATTATTTTATATGCACAAGTTTTTGTTTTGTTTTGATTTGTTTTTGAATTGTAGTCTGCACATGTCCTGCAGTTCTTTCTAATGTCTTGAAGTTGCTCTGAGTGACTTCTTATTTCAGATACAGAACTGAATGTGCAGTGTGTTAAGTCATGCAATATCTGTTTACCCAAGGACAAACAACACAGAAGTTGATTATATTTGTAGAAGAAGTATGAACCCCTCTTCTTCTCTGGGGAACTTTTTCCTCACAAAGGGAACAAAAATATTTCATTTTTGATTAAGCAGATTTCCAGTCATATTGTTTAAATCAGAAGCTTAGTGTCAGAAACTTTGATAAATAGAAAGTTGGAGCTCTAGTCTAATGTCTCCAAACAGAGGTTAAACAGCTACCATTATTGGAAAACTGTGCAAAAGTATTTCATTGGTATTTACTGTATATAAATGACTTCATGTTTTCAGTTTGTTGTACAGAAATCAGACATGATGAGATACTAACTGAAATAAAACCCATGTTTTTTGTTTTGTTGGGGATGAATCTGTATTGGTAAGGTATTCTGGTTCAAACAGGACCATGACATAGACAAACTGACATTTAAGACCCGCATGTAAAGAGTCTAATCTAAATATTTTAATACACAGTCCCAGGTGCATTACAGATAGTCTGTTAATCCACATGAAAGAGTTGTGCTACATTTAATTTATTTATTTGAATTTCATTGTGCAGCTAGTCATACTGGAAAAGTGTATTCTTAATAGAGGCCTGGGGAGAAAAATTAACTCATGTGAATAGTTTGTTTTGTATATCTATATATCTATAACTATAGCTATATCTACACCCATCTCTCTCTCTCTATGTGTGTATATATATATATATATATATATATATATATATATATATATATATATATTTTTTTTTTTTTTAATTTACCTTTGTTTACTGGGAAAGTCCAACAGGGGAAAGCTCCTTTTCAGCAGTGCCCTGTGGAGGAAAACTACAATAGAGAATACAAGTAAATATTAAAAATAACATTGAATACAATTGAACACAAGAGAAAAGAAAACAATTACAGATTAGCATAAGGTATTGCATGAGAAGATTAAAAAATAATAATGGGTCAAATTAAAGGAGATATTTTCATATACTATGAGCAGTATTGACTTGATGTGATAGCAATTTAGATAACAAAAACTTGTTAGTATTTCTGGTGGATAGATTTAGGAAGAGTTAGAAAGAGATGGTGGTGAAGGTAAATAAAGAGGGAAGTAGTTTGGGTGGAAGGATTCAAGTGAAAATGGAAAGAAAGAGTTGTGTAGCGAGAAGGTATCATATGCAGGACATAACAGGACTAAGTGAATGTTTCTAAATGAATATTTATGGATATTGTGGGATTATTTGTGTATGACAATGGTTGTAACAGAGAGAAGACGAGGAGAGGAGTTTTAAAGATGTGTTGAAAGATCACCCAGGTGAAGCTGCAATGTGATAACGTGATGTTTCAGCTATGAGTTAAATAGTTGAGGGTTTGTGGTTTCCCCATAAAAAACAATGGAAGGGAGTTCCGGCGCTTTTCTACTTGGGAGGAGTAGAAGGTATCCTTGTTTGAATTATTGGAGAAGCTGATGCTAGACCGAAGTTTATAAGAAGCTCTATGGGTTATGGGAGGAAAGTGTCATAACATGAGTAAAGATAATCAATATACAACTACTAGGCTAGCTGCTCTTGTAGGCTATTTTAAGCTTAGGCAATTTACTCAAAAGAGAGAATTAAACCTTGTATCATGTGTCTGTGATGTAAACACCTTAATCATTGTGCCAACACACAGTGCTTGCTGGGGATAGTGTAGTATTTTATGAGCTTGTTTTAGCTGACAGAGCTTAAGAAGCTTCGAGAAGTTGAGTCAATTTAACTTCACAAGAGTGCTATAGTGCTGGGTGTATGAGGATAAGACGGATGCAAATTTGTATATTTTATTATAGGTTTGTTCCAGTGTAGAGAGTTGGAAGGCTTGAAGATTGGTGAAAGTGGAGGCAGCACAGAGGAGGGTGAGGAGAAGTAAAGTTGTTGCAATATGCTTTCTGATGGGTTCAGTGAGATAGATTTTGGTTATGGTGATTTGTTGGATGTGCAGGTCAAATTTCATGTTATGATCTAGGGTTAGCCCTAGCAGTTTAGTGTGATTAACTGGTTCAATTCAGATCATGTTTGAAGAGGTAAGGATGAAGGTGGTTGCAGGCCTTTGGTGGGCTTTGGGGGAGAACAGCATCAGTTTTGTTTTTTTGGGGGGTTAAGAGCAAGATTGTAGTCATTAAGCCAGGATTCTACAGAACAGATTAGACAGAGAAGGTAACAGTGGAGTCATATGCAAATTGTATAATGGTAGAGTTAATGGATTGAAGCAGATTATCATTGATAACAATGCTGAATAGGATAGGCCTAATCATTTAACAACCTGAGTTCTGTTGGAGAGGTAGGAGCTAAAGCATGAAAGGGAAGAATTTAAGAGACCTAGATGTGAAAGTTTTTGAAGAATCATATTGTGAGAAACTGTGTCAAAGGTCTTAGAAAGTTCAAGAAGGATTGCAGGTACCAGGAAATTACTATTTCTGTGCCAGTGAACTGCATGGAAAAAGGATAGAAGAGCAGTGTCAGCAGTGTGAGAAGAATGAAAGCCATGTTGTGATGGGGAAAGATAATGGTTAGAGAGTAAGTAGTGTAGCATTAGGAGTGTATACTTTTTTTCAGGATCTTAAATAATGGAAAGATGATAGTGATAGGTCTGAAGTTATTAATTTCTGGAGATGAGTCAGCAGTGTGGAGTGAAATAATCCAGGGGTGTTTCCAGCACTGGGGAATTGTTTATATGGCTGGAAATGAGATGAAGTAATATTATAGGCTGATGGGGTGTAACTGGATGATAAAAGTACAGAAATGGGTTTAAGGAAGAGCATGTTGGTGAGGTTAACTAGTTAGTGATGATAAATGATGTTAGAATAATGGAGAAATAACTGTAACAAGGAGTAGATCTGATGAGATGGAGAAGAATGTATGTGAAGATAATGAAAACTATAGGGTGTTAGCTGCTTCGTATATGTGATAGTATAGTAGGAACATGTTATATGAATTTATCTGCAAGAATGAGTGATGGTTAATGCAGGTAGGTAGGATTAGTTAAAGCAGCAGTTTGCTCCAAACAAAGAGTAAGAATATAGTACAGGTAAGAGTGAGGGTAAAAGAAAACATCATGTGTAGTCAGTAAGATGACTTTCTTTCTGGGGGACTGATGAGAGAGAGAAAGCTAGATATTGTATTCTGCTTTAAACTGTATATTAAAACTTGAAAACAGACCACAGCTCTGTCTCTTGTGAGTCAGACAGATATTTTCCTATCCTCTCACCAGGGTTACTGTTGTGTTCTTAAACACCACTGTCTTTCTAGTTGCCTGCCCCTTATGTTAATTTGACCATATATCTCGTTTCCTCTCTGCTTTTACTGGCTGGTGTAAGTAAGCACAAAATTATCATTTTGTGAAATCACTCCCTTTCAACTATTTAAATTTATTAAAATTCTGAAGCACTATGGCAAAGACGGCAACGCAAATAATAAGTTTGTTTTCTAATTTAATAAGAAACACGTACAGTTGGTAAGCGCTTTCGGCTGTAAAAGCTCAGCCTTCATCAGCTGATAATGAAGGCTGAGCGTTTACAGCCGAAAGCACTTACCAACTGTATGTGTTTCTTATTAAATTAGAAAACAAACTTATTATTTGCGTTGCCGTCTTTGCCATAGTGCTTCAGAATTTTTATCAGTTTGTTTCTGTTTTTCGTGGTCTATTTAAATTTATTGGCCATCCTACTGTATACCATAGTACCAAAATACAAAAGTGACCACCCCCTTTCAATCTATCTTGCTGTTTTAAAAATAGTGACTCTCCACTAAAACTTAACTTTTTAGCTAGGTAAAACTTAAGTTGCCTACTTTCACATCTAACTCCTCTAGTGCACACTGCAGTGTTTAGGATAAACCATTTTTTTCATCTTACCTTTAAGCATCTCTTGCAAGACCACCAGTTATTGGAGAGCCCACATTCTGCCTCTCAGTAGTCATCTTGGGATTAGTGCTTCTCTTTTCTCCTGGTGAGAGAAGGAGTGCAGTTACATTATTTCCTGGAGACTGCTGATCACCAGAAAGCTTAATAACTGCTTTATATGTGACAGCTTGGAATTTGGGCTTATATTCTGATCCTGGTGAGAGTAAGGGCAGAGTGCATTGATTCCTGACTCTTTCTGGTTGGAGAGTGAATGTCTGTGCTTAACGTACCTAAATGGTCTTCTTGCTATTCGAGACATCTACCAGAAAAAGGCTACAAGTCTGCAGACCCTTGCATCATCTGGGACAAGACCATGGATCACCAAACAGGTTGTGGGCTGATTCTCTTCTTGGGATTGATGCTAACATTTTGCTTCAGAGAAGAAGCAAAAGAGTATTGCACCCCAATAGACTGAAGCTGTGCTGAGACCAGCATTAGTAGTAGCCAGGCAGTAGCCATTCATGGGACTCCTTTCTGTTCATCATTCTTGACAAATTAATTCTTTATTTTTCAGTAAGTACTGCTTGATTTCTTTCTAACTTCAGACTATCTTCCTAAATACTTCATCCTTAAATTTTCAGGGTCTATGTATTAGTTTCCCCTCAAGTGTTTTGCAGTGCTCTTTACAGACTCAGACCCCTTGAGTGACAATTTTCCTGTAAAAGGAATATATAAGGAAACAGTTCCAGAACTTAGTAATAATGACCATCCCTCCTGGCATGTCTAAAGGTCAGTTCTCTGTGCTTTCTCCTATTAACCTGGTGAACTTGATCATTCTGAGGCAGTGTAGCAACTACCTCATGTACACAGACTACCCTCTCCTCTTATCTCCCAACATTCAGACTTGTGAGAGATGCACTTACATATCCAAATTGGAAGCCATGCACTCTCAAGCCAAGACCAGAATAGCTGGTCAAGAGGAGAAGGTCAACACCTGCACCACACCACATGTGACACATAGTCCTCCAGAACACCCACCATCACAGCTCTCACATAAAAATACAAACCACACTCCCACCTTTGCAGAGGCTCTCAATAGAAATCTACTCAAACAGCAGAGACCTCCAACGCAGAAATAGACTCAACCATCACAACACAACATACATCACAAGACACATAGCTCACCTACACAGTGTGCCCCTCAACCTAAGCCCCTAAGGCAAAATAGCTTGCCCGATGCACTAACCATAGGTGACTCAATAGTGAGGTACACTGATGTTCCACTCACTAGGTTGAATAAGGAGAAAGTAACAGTCAGCTATCTATCAGGTGCCAGAATCTGACACATAACACATGCACTCAGGCCACTCCACAACAAGTACAAGTATGACTCTGTCATTGTCCATGTGGGTGTGAATGACCTGAGATGCACCTCCCTGGACTACATGAAAAGAGACATGGAGGAGCTCTCGGATTATGTGGCCCAGGCAGGTATGACCCTAGCCCTGAGTAGCTTCCTACCATCACCCAAAATGATACCACAGTACAAGCAGAAAATGATTGATTCAACAATTGGCTAAGTTTCTGGTGTCATTCTAAGGGGACCCAGTATCTGTCTGCTTGGGATGACATGACTTGACAGACCTCGATGCTTTGCCACAGATGGCCTGCATCTGTCACCCCTGGGTTTCCAGATACTGACTAAGGCTCTTGCCACCCCTATAGTGCCTTTTTAGGTGATGTTCCAAACACCAAATTACCATCGTGACAGCTATAAATAAATGCAATCTGAGGGTCATGCTGCTCAATGCTAGAAGTCTAAATCTTAAGGTGCACTTGCTCAAAACACTCCTCAAAATGGAGAACATTGACATTTGTGCTGTAACGGAGACCTGCTTTAAAGCAGCAGAAAGCATCCCTGCACTACCAGGCTATAACTCATTCCACACCTTTCGGCCCCAGAACATGGACCAAAGCTCCAAATGTGGTGGTGTCTCCATATTCATAAAGGATATGCACACCTCCAGACTAGTAGCCCAGCATAATGCATCTGAGATACTTCAGGTACAACTAACATTGGGTAAAATTCAGGTCATAGCCTGCTATAAGTCCCCAACCATGTCCCAAGACTCTCACTTCACATTCCTAAGCACCCTGAAAATTATTAGGGTCCAACCCAATACTCTCATACTAGGTGACATCAACTAGCCCTCCATCAATGGGAAAAACTGCTCATGCAACAATACACTGTCCCAACGCTTCCTGGAATTCATCAGTTCCAATGCCCTGGACTAGCTCATTCTTACCCCCACTAGAGGAAGCAACATCCTTGACCTGGTTATTACTAACATGGGCAACTGTTGCTCTACACCATTAGTCAATTCCTCCCTGGTTATATCCAACCACAAACTAATCACTATTGAAATCCACATCTTACCCACTCCCCCACAAAGATAACCACCATGAAAAACTTTTCCAAAGCTGCCCTTGGGCTCCTAAAAACAAAGGTGGCTAACTTCACGGCACCCATGTCAATGGAAAATAGATGCATGACTACCGAATCATACATCAATGCACTGTCCAAACACGTACATAAATGCATGGAACTAGCCATACCCAACATAACTAAGATGCTCTCCTTCAAAAGAAGGAAGACAATCTGGTGGTCCCCTGCCATTAAAAAACTCAACAACAGAAGGAAGAAACTGTTGCAAAAGAAGGTGAAGTCCCAAGACTAGAAAAACTCCCTTATTAGCCCCAACAAAAAGTTGAGATCCCTCATCAAAACCTCTAAAGCCAGCTATGAAGGCAGAATTGCGGCAGACACTAAAAACAACCACAAATCCTTCTATATTTATAACAAGAATCTCCATGGCAATACACAGGTTTGCTCTGAGTTACTGCACAATGGTAGATCCTATTCTGAGCCAACAGATATTGCCAACATACTGGCTGACAGATTCAGTGCCAATTTTACCCTTCTCTCCCCCCCAAAGGACCAATCACTATACTGGAGGAATGCCATACACCCAGCATTATTGCAGCACAGGTTAAAGTTGCATTGTCCAAGGCCAAGAATACAGCTTCCATGGGACTTGACAATATCCCTGGATGTGTTCTACATGAACTACAAAGTGAACTGGCACCACATCTGTGTGCCCTGTTCAATCACAGCCTCACCTCAGGCTTTGTCCGTAAGAATGGCACACAACTACAGTCATCCCTCTCCATAAAGGGGGAGTGACTACAGACCCTGGGAATTATCGCCCCATTAGCCTGATGAGTCTGATATGTAAGGCTATGGAGCGCATCATCACGGACTTAATTAAAAAGGATATAGGGAATCTACAAATTCTAGATTCCATGCTGTTTGGTTTTGTGAAAGGTAGATCATGCCTGCTCAACCTGGTTGACTTCTTTGAGTCAGTCACCAGAGCTGTGGATGAGGGCAAGACAATTCATACAGCCTACCTCAATCTGGCCAAGGCCTCTGATACCATTCCCCACTCAGGAATTATTGATAAACTCACCAAGCTAGGCATCAACCCCTATATCACTAGGTGTGCTGCAAATTGGCTCAGAGATAGAACCCACAGTGTGAAAGTAGTGAACTCCAAGTCAGACTCCCAACCTGTTACAAGTGAGTCCCACAGGGATCGGTCCTGGGTACTCTTCTGTTTGGCATCTACTTCTCAGAAGTCCAGGCCAACATGGAGGGACTCTATCTGACCAAGCTCACAGACAACTGCAAGCTGGGAGCCATTATTAACTCCCCAAGTTATGCAGACTTCCTACAGAAAGGCCTCACTGAGACCAATGACTGGTGTCGAATCCATGGCCTTAAGCTTAATGCCAAAAAATGCGTCATCATCCCCTTTGGGAAAAACTCAGTTCCCACTAATTACCACATCGATGGGAGCCCACTGAACACTGAAGGCATTATAAGAGATCTGGGGACACAGGTTGACAGCAACCATTCCTTCAACCACCACATTGCCAATGTGGTCAGAAAGTCCTTCTATGTGGCACATCTCATTACCAAGGGATTTGCATCAAGGAAGAAAGAAGTCATCATCTCTCTCTACTCTTCCCTCATTAGGCCAGTCATCGAGTATAATACCCCATTTGGCATGTACCTCACTAAACGCATGCAACAGCTGGAAAGGCCATAAAAGTACCTCACAAAGAGGCTCCTAGGCCTTAAACACATGTCCTACACAGACAGACTCAAAAATCTCCAGCTATACTCTGTCTCATATCGTCTGCTAAGAGGCGATCTCTGCTTGACTTACAAAGCCATGTCTGACCCATCTCTGCTAGAAATGCTACATCTAAAGAAATCCCAATCCGTCCTCACCACACGCTCCAGAGACCTCAACCTCATTACCACAATCGACAGAACATGCTGGAGGGACAGGTTTATAACCCAGAGACTGCCCATGCTTTGGAATAGACTTCCCATACATGTCAAGCAGAGCGAGCACCTCACTGGCCCTCTACAAGAGAAATCTTGATGAGTGGATGGAAAATAGAAAGCTCACCATGGGGAATCACTCCAGTGGCTCTACAGGATAGAGGCACTAGGAACTAATGGGCAGCACGATGCCAGGGCACTTCTATGAGCTAGGCTTGTAAAGGCTCCAGGGCCATTAGCCTAGTACACACCTATGTACCCATGAACCTATTGGTTGAGTGAGAGTTTAATTTAAAGGGGTGTGGTCGGTAGGAGAAGAGGGGGAGGGGAATGAGGAGTATAAACGTAGTGATCCAAGAGGTGTCTGGGGAACTGGGGGTGAGAAGAGTGACCGGGCTTAAGGCCCACATACATTAATGTGACTTTATCTGTATACACACACACACACACACACACACACACACACACACACACACACACACACACACACACACACACACTTAGGGTCCCAAAACAGACCCTGAATGGTGTTAAGTCAGACAAATTTAGTAAGAGTTACAAAGATGGAGCAACTTTGCAGTGTTTAAATGTGATGTAGCACAGTAAAAATAGGTTAAACTAGATGTTACATCAACTGCATAAGATGAAAACTATGATATAATTTAAATAGAATACATGTAATTCTGATAATGATTACTTAGCAATGTTTTGTACCTGTATTAACAGACACAGCACAAGTACAATGTAGGATGTACGTTAATAGTACATAGCTCAGAGATGTACAGACAGATGATTCTATGAATATTAAGCTACTGCATGTAGGAACTATTTCCAAGAGGATATCTATCCATGGGATGATGTATCTGCATACAGGAGTAATTTTCCTATTGGTACACATCTATTGAGTGATGCCTGTAAATGTAGAAAACTATTTCCATGAGGATAAACATCTATAGTGTGATACATTTACAAGGAGGAAGTAATTCCTGGAGGATATGCATCTATTGGATGACGCATCCAAGAATGAAATAGCAGTTTTGGGGCTATTTATCCAGAATGGTATATAGATTTCTGGACTTTTGACAAATTTCCAAGGTGGCTTTTAGCAGGAGTCATTTAGAGATTTGAGAACAATTGATTATTTACTGCTGGCTTTTACTTGGAGTAAATAGGAGATGGGAAAAAAAAGGATGAGGGAGAGACAGATAGATGTTGAAGTACAAGAGAGGAAGAGGGTGAAACAGCTGTGAAGGAGGAAATATAGTAGAAAATGAGAGATTAGCTATGGAGTGATTGCAGGTGATATTTTGAGGAAGATTTAAACTGATAAGGAACTGCCTGATAGGAAAAGGCAGGGATTTGCAATTTTGAATCATGTACCTCAACCAGGGACTCACTATGGTGATTATTCTGATTCATACCTCAGTCAGGGACTCACTGTGGTGATTATTCTGTTTCATATCTCAGCCAGGGACTCACTGTGGTGATTATTCTGATTCATACTTCAGCCAGGGACTCACTATGGTAATTATTCTGATTCATACCCAGCCAGGGACTCACTATGGTGATTATTCTGATTCATACCTCAGTCAGGGACTCACTGTGGTGATTATTCTGTTTCATATCTCAGCCAGGGACTCACTGTGGTGATTATTCTGATTCATACCTCAGCCAGGGACTCACTATGGTGATTATTCTGATTCAAACTTCAGCCAGGGACTCACTGTGGTGATTATTCTGATTCATACCTCAGCCAGGGACTCACTATGGTAATTATTCTGATACAGACCTCAGCCAGGGACTCACTATGGTGATTATTCTGATACAGACCTCAGCCAGGGACTCACTGTGGTGATTATTCTGATTCATACCTCAGTCAGGGACTCACTGTGGTGATTATTCTGATTCATATCTCAGCCAGGGACTCACTGTGGTGATTATTCTGATTCATACCTCAGCCAGGGACTCACTATGGTAATTATTCTGATACAGACCTCAGCCAGGGACTCACTATGGTAATTATTCTGATTCATACCTCAGCCAGGGACTCACTATGGTAATTATTCTGATATAGACCTCAGTCAGGGACTCACTATGGTGATTATTCTGATACAGACCTCAACCAGGGACTCACTGCAGTGATTATTCTGATTCATACTTCAGCCAGGGACTCACTATGGTAATTATTCTGATTCATACCTCAGCCAGAGACTCACTGTGGTGATTATTCTGATACAGACCTCAGCCAGGGACTCACTGTGGTGATTATTCTGATTCATACCTCAGCCAGGGACTCACTGTGGTGATTATTCTGATGCATACCTCAGCCAGAGACTCACTGTGGTGATTATTCTGATACAGACCTCAGCCAGGGGCTCACTGTGGTGATTATTCTGATACAGACCTCAGCCAGGGACTCACTGTGGTGATTATTCTGATTCAAACCTCAGCCAGGGACTCACTGTGGTGATTATTCTGATTTAAACCTCAGCCAGGGACTCACTATGGTGATTATTCTGATTCATACCTCAGTCAGGGACTCACTGTGGTGATTATTCTGATTCATATCTCAGCCAGGGACTCACTGTGGTGATTATTCTGATTCATACTTCAGCCAGGGACTCACTATGGTAATTATTCCGATTCATACCCAAGCCAGAGACTCACTGTGGTGCTTATTCTGATACAGACCTCAGCCAGGGACTCACTGTGGTGATTATTCTGATTCATACCTCAGCCAGGGACTCACTGTGGTGATTATTCTGATTCATACTTCAGCCAGGGACTCACTATGGTAATTATTCTGATTCATACCTCAGCCAGAGACTCACTGTGGTGATTATTCTGATACAGACCTCAGCCAGGGACTCACTGTGGTGATTATTCTGATGCATACCTCAGCCAGGGACTCACTGTGGTGATTATTCTGATTCATACCTCAGCCAGGGACTCACTGTGGTGATTATTCTGATTCATTGCAGCACAGAGTTAGGATTTAGCTCTCTTTGAGGATTGTAACATTACAGCACTGTCTGCATAGATGGACACACATTCAATTTTTAGCTCTCTTTGAGGGGTAGAACACTATAGTAATGTCTGCATAGATGGACACAGAGTTAAGATTTAGTTCTCTTTGAGGGGTGTAATATAGTAATGTCTGCACAGATGGACACACAGTTAGGTTTTCCTTCTCTTTGAGGGGTGTAATATAGTAATGTCTGCATAGATGGACACATAGTTAGATTTTAGTTCTCTTTGAGGGGTATAATATAGTAATGTCTGCATAGATGGACACACAGTTAGGTTTTAGTTCTCTTTGAGGGGTATAATATAGTAATGTCTGAATAGATGGACACACAGTTAGGTTTTAGTTCTCTTTGAGGGGTGTAATATAGTAATGTCTGCATGGATGGACACTTGTGGAAAGTGTAAAGGATACTGTCAGCTATTTTCAACAGAAATAACTTGAATGATGCCATAACTCTAGCAAGCTAAAATTGCTTAAGTAAAAGGAGTGTGATCTTTTGGAATAGTTGAGAGCCGAACTCTTAATTTTATCATAATATTTATCTAGTGTTGTTAACTGGCCTGTATGCAGATTTGCAAGGATTGAAGAGATGTGTAGGATGTTAGCCATAAACAGAGAGTGAGCTGTTGCTATATTGGGTTAATCATGTTAAGATTTCACTGTGTAGAGAAGATTTTGTTTTTATGAACTTTGTGTTGAATGTGTTGAGTAAATTTCAGGTTTTGATCAATAGCTGTGTGATGCCCCACCACTGGAGATCCACACAGGTACACACTCAGGATTTTCAGATACAGCTCTCTGCATCAAGTGCAATTTCCCTTAAGAGCACACAGAGATAATCAGTCCAAGGCTGGTTTCTGCCTCTTTCTCCAGATCTCCAGTAAGACTCCCCACTGGCACAGCTATAGAGTTGATATCTCAGCTGAGTGGCCATGCCAAGACCTCCAGCACCCTCTCTGGCCAACCAGTGCTTTGTGTCCCTGCCCATATAACTGACACACACACTCTTTGAGATTTGTTATACACACACACACACACACACACACACACACACACACACACACACACACACACACACAACTGGGAAAGGCTGGCACAGGTAAGTTAACTAGGGTGCAGTAATTTCTTTTAGATATAGTCAGGAATATAGGTAAGCTTAATTAAGGTGTTTTTCTTTATTTATTTGAGACTGTCCTGCAATGTTGTTTTACATATTTCCTGTGATTTTGAACTTTGAAGTTACTGTGATGATTTATTGAGTATTTTCTTGTTCTTTTATTATTTATTATTAAATATATTTAAACCTATCTTTGTGGCTGATTTTTGTGAGACAGATTTAAGCTCTTAGAGTAATTGCATATCTATTTGGTGACACTGTGAGCCACTCCTAATAGCCTTGCTCTTGCTCAAACTACCATTTGGATTAATAATAGCATTACACAATAGGACTGGAAACCCTTTGTTAAGGGACGCAGCTGATAAGGGGTTCTGGTGGCAGTAGTAACTACCTTATAGTCTGGGCAGAAGGGGGCATAGCTAGTAAACCTGTGCCAGCCTTTTGCATGTGTGTGTGTGTGTGTGTGTGTGTGTGTGTGTGTGTGTGTGTGTGTGTGTGTGTGTGTGTGTGTGTGTGTAAAACAAATCTCCAAGAGTGTGTGCATCAACTACTTGGGCAGGGACACAAAGCAGTGGTTGGACAGAGTGTTGGAGGACTTAGCTTGGAACCCTGGCTAAGGACTCAACTCTATAGCTGTGCCAGTGGGGAGTCTTATTGGGGATCTGGAGAAAGAAGGAGAAACCAGCCCCAGACTGACTATAGTCCCTGTGTGCTCTTAAGGGAAATTGCACTTTAGTGTGTGTGTTCTTGCATCCTTCTAATGTGTACATTCCCCATTGTTGCCAGTGGTGAGGACCAGTGGGCCAGTGATGGGACATCACATTCAAAATCACAGGAAATATTTAAAACAACATTTCAGGACCATCTCAAATAAATGAAGAAAAATATCTTAGCTAAGCTTTGCTATATTCCTGACTATATCTAAGAGAATTATACTATACCCTAGTATACTTACTTAATTAGCGCAGCAAGGCAGATGTGGTGAGCGGTTCTTGATGTTGTTTGGTCAAAAACAGAATACAGAATACATTCTGTCCCTCAGAGACTTCCCAAATTGATATGTCAAATATTACTGCTGGGATAGCTTGCAGAATGAAATAATTTCTTGTCATCTGACTCTACCCCAAATAAACCTCCCACTCCTAAAAGCTAGCAGTATTTAGCATCTACCTGTGAAAATACATAGACAAGTGCTTTTTCTCAGATCTTTGCAGATCCTGGAAGTCATAAAACAATAAAACACTTCCAAGATCCCAATCTACATTAGGCAGAGCTCCTCGCTAACACTCTTCAAAAGAAATCTTGAGGAGTGGATGGGAAACAAAAAGTTTACCTCGGGGGATCACTTCAGTGGCTCTGCTGGACAGAGGCACAGGGAACTAATCTAAGGGGGGCTGCGAAAGCCAACACATTCTGGCTAGGCTTATAAATGCCTTCGGGCAGATAGCCTAGTACCTAACTATGAAACTATGAACCTATAAGACAAGCACATACTGTTGCTGCACTGAAACTGAAAGATATCTTTTTATGGCCCAGCCATAAAGTAATTTAATTTCAGCTGCTTTTCTGAAGTTTTGCAAGTTAACCTTCTGTATTCAAGTTTCCCTTGTTCAAATATATAGTTTTAAACAGTTACAATAGTGTATGTACATTTCTGTTCTATTCCAGTAGGGCACACTGTAGGTACATTTCAAACAGCACTTTGTAAAATACATATTCAGCACACATCTGTACAAGCCATCTTATATGACATGCAGCTCTAATACATTTGTAACACAAACATCTTATATGAATCATGTTGATATTCACAAACAACATAATTATTTACAAAATTTCAGATAGCTGTGCTGACAGTAGCTCCCTTTGTCACACTCTGTACCAAGCAGTTTGATATTTTCAGTTATCTCAATATGAGTGCTATTGTGTGAATGAATTGTATAACAGTTTTAAGGACGTTAGGAATATAGAATTGGTAAATAGTAGAGATTTTATTTATTGTCATTTAGAAGCAACCTAGAACTGGTTAGTCACTGTATGAACTTTGTGAAGTATGTTTATAGGATAGAATGAACTTATTTGAACAATTTTGTTAAGAGAGATGAATCCCCTACATATTGCATTAAATGGGCTGTGTGTGAGGCTGTGCATATATCACTGACAAATTTATAGGTTCATAGGTTCATAGGTTGGTACTAGGCTATCTGCCCTAGGGCATTTATAAGCCTAGCCAGAGTGTGTGTGGCTTTCACCACCCCTTAGGATGAGAATACTACGCTCTTTTAGGGTTTAGTTTACTATGCCTCTGTCTAGTAGTGACACAGAGATGACCCCTGGGGTAAACCTACGATCTCCCATCCACTCATCGAGATTTCTCTTGAATAGAGTCAGTGAGGGGCTCTGCCTAACATGGACTGGGATTCTGTTCCAAAGTATGGGGAGCCTCTGGGTTGTGAATCTGTCCCTCCAGCACGTCCTATTTATTTCTGTGTTGAGGTTTAAGTCTCTTGTTCTCGTGGCTCTGCTGGATTTGGATTTTCTGAGATGGAGCATGTCCATTAATTCTGGATTGGACATGGCCTTGTACGTCAGGCACAGATCACCTCTGAGTAGGCGGTATGAGACTGAATAGAGCTGGAGTTTTTTCAGTCAGGCAGCATATGACATATGTTTAAGACCCTTTATCCTCTTGGTTAGGAACTTTTGGGGTCTTTCCAACTGCTGTAGGTGTTGGGTGAGATACATCCCAAATGGGGCATTGTACTCAATCATTGGCCTGATAAGAGAAGAGTACAGGGGCACAATGGCCTCTCTTGATCTAGATGTGAAACCCTTCATGATAAGGTGGGCAATATAGAAGGTCTTCCTAACCACTTTATCAATGTGAGTGTCAAATGAGAGGTTACTGTCAACCTGGGTCCCTAGGTCCCTGATTACCTCTTCCGTACTTAATGGATTACCACCTATGTGGTAATTTGTCGGTACCTTGTTTTTCCCAAAGGGTATGACTATACATTTTTTGGTGTTCAGCTTAAGGCCATGGCTCTGGCACCAATTTTCCGATTCTATAAGGCCTCTCTGAAGGATGTTTGTGTCCGCTGGAGTATCAATTATGGCACCCAGTTTGCAGTCATCTGCGAACTTTGTCAGCCACAATCCTCCTATGTTTGCCTGTACCTAGGAAAAATAAATGCCGAACAAGAGGGGTCCCAGGATTGAGCCCTGTGGGACTCCGCTTGTGACTGGCTTAGAGTCTGACATAGCTCCAGCAACTCTGACCCTGTGGGTTCTGTCCTTGAGCCAGTTTGCAACCCATCTTGTGACATATGGGTTTACATTTAAGCTGGTGAGTTTGTCTATGATGCCCAAGTGGGGAATTGTGTCAAAGGCTTTTGCAAGGTTGAGGTAGGCTGTGTGAACTGCCTTACCCTCATCAATGGCCTTAGTGACTGTTTCAAAAAAGTCAACAAAGTTCAAAAGGCAGGATCTGCCCTTGACAAAGCCAAATTGGGTAGAATCCAATGTCTGTAGGTCCCCAATGTCTTTGTTTATGAGTTCCATAATGATCCTCTCCATAGCTTTGCAGACCAGGCTTGTCAAGCTTATGGGGCGGTAATTTCCAGGGTCCGTAGAAGCACCGCCCTTGTGAAGTGGGACCACTGTTGCCGTACGCCATTCCTTGGGTACGTATCCTGTAGTAAGGCTAAGATTAAACAGCAGCCTTATGTGTGGGTTTAGTTGCTCTTGGAGTCCATGTAGCACACAGCCCGGGACACCATCCGGTCCCATTGATGCTGTGTTTTTAGCTTTAGAGAGGGCGGCTCTCACCTGGGCATCTGAGATGTTAGGGAGGCTACACTCTGCTGGGATAGTTATTTCTCCTTTTGGGAGGCGAAGGAGAAATTTGCACTGAACCTGTCTGCCAGAATGTTGGCAATGTCAGTGGGTTCAGTGTATTTTGTGTCATTTTGGACTAACTCTGAGCATATCTGGGAGTTTCCACCCAGGTTTCTAACATAGCTAAAGAAGGCCTTGTGATTGTCTTTTGTGTCTTTTGCGATTTTTCTCTCAAAGTTGGCCTTGGATGTTTTTATGAGTGATCGTAATTTTTTGCTAGTACTGATCAGAGATGACTTCCCTTTTAGGGATTTTGCTCTGTCATGTAGTAGCTTCCTCCTCCTGTTGTAAAGTTTGTTTATGGCTGGGGTCCACCAGACCGGCGCCTGCCTTTGGGGGAATGGGTCTTGGTTTTATTTGGGATTGCATGATCCATGCATTCTTGAAGGTGCCCATAGAAGGCATTTGCAAAGGATTCAGCAGTGTGGGTTGTGGTTTCCACTGGCCCAGGGGCCTTGAAGGATACCACTTCAGTCTTAAGAAGTGTGAAGTTTGCTTTTGAGAAGTTCTTCACTGTGGTCTTTTGTGCAGGGGTGGGGCAGGATGTGGATTTCCAGTGAGATTAATTTATGGTCTGATCTTACCAAAGAGGGATATACTTCCGTGTGGAGCATTTTGTCCCCATGTTTGTGATGATCATGTCTAGTATATTGTCTCCTCTTGTGGGAATGGTGACTAGTTGTTCCATTGCATTTGAGTTTATGAATTCTAGGAACCTTTGGGCTAGGGTGTTGGGGCTTGAGTAATGTTCCCAGTCTATGTTTGGGTAGTTGAAGTCTCCCAAAATGATGGTATTTGGAGAGACATTCATACTCTCCAGTGTCTTCAGGAAGGCTGTGTGGGGTTCCTGAGTTTGAGAGGGTGGTCTGTAGCATGCTACAAACTGTAAGGCAGTTTTGCCTATGGTTAGTTGCACCTGGATAGTCTCTGATGCTTCGTGCGTTGCCACTAACCTGGAGGTGTGGGCATCTTTGATGAAAATGAATACTCCCCCTCCTTTTGTGGTTCGGTCCAAGTTTTGGGGCCGGAAAGCATGATATGAGGTAAAACCTGATAGTGCTGGGGTGCTCTCAGGAGCCTTGAACCAGGTTTCAGTCACTGCACAGATCTCGATGTTCTCCATACTGAGGAGGGCTTTGAGGGCGTGCATCTTGAGGTTTAGACTTCTGGCATTGAGCAGCATTACCCTTAGTTTTTTTCACTTGTGTTTTCTAGGGCGGTAGGTTTGTCATTTGAGCCTTGCCTAAAAGGCACTATGGGGTGGCAAGAGCCTTGGCCAATATCCGGAAGCCCAGGGGTGACAGGTGCAAGCCATCCCTTGCGAAGCAGCGTGGCTTGTCAAGCATGTCATCCCAAGCAGACAGACATTGGATCCCCTTAGAATGACACCAGTAATTAAGCCAATTGTTAAAACTGATCATTTTGTCTTTGTACTGTGGCATCATTCTTGGTGAGGGTAAGATGCTGCTCAGGGTCAGGGTCATACCGGCCTGGGCTACATAATCAGAGAGCTCCTCTATGTCTCTTTTCATGTAGTCCAGGGAGGTACGTCTCAGGTTGCTCACACCGGCATGTACGATGACTGAGTCATATTTATACTTGCTGTGGAGTGACCTGAGTGCTTGTGTTATGTGGCGGATTCTAGCTCCCGACAGGCAGCTTACTGTGACCTTTTCCTTGTTCAGTCTGGTGAGCGGGACGTCAGTGTGTCTGACTATGGAGTCACCTATTACAAGTGTGTCTGGCATGTTTTTTGGCCTTAAGGGTTGTGACTGTTTAGCACACTGACTTTGTGAACTATGTGTTGCATGTGGTGTGTCTTGAGGTGGTGGTTGCTTGGGTGTCTGCTTTGGAGGCCTCTGTTGTTTTGGTAGATTTTTAATCAGTGCCCAGTATGTTTTTGTGTGTTTATGTGTTTGGTTTGCAGTTGTGATAGTTCTATGTGAGACTGGGTTTGTGGTGTGCGTGGTTACCTTCTCCTCCTGACTGGTCTTGCCAGTACTGAATTGAGAGAGCTCAGCCTCCAGTTTGGCTATATAGTTGCATCTCGCATATATTTGTATTTGTTGGGAGGAGGAGAGGGTTGTCTGTGTACATGAGGCAATTGTAACATTGCCTCAAGATTCCCAGGTTCACCAGCTGAACAGGAGAAGACGCCAGCAACCGACCCTTCAACATGCTAGAAATAGTGAAAAAGATTGCTGTGTAACTGAGTCAGAAAGGACCTATAGAGAAATGGGTACTCAACAGAGTTTAGGTGAATGAAGTACTTTCTTTTGTTTAAGAGTGCTTTACCTGTGTAAAAAATGCTTTAGGAGCAAGTGCTGAGCTTTTCAGATAGAGTATAGGCTGTTTAGATTGCAAGTAGAACAGTTCTAAGGGAAAAATTGAAGAGCAGACTTGGCGGAGCAAGAAAAAGTTTAACCTTGTTTAACCGGCGCTGCGCTATGTGCACGACCGCGCAAAGCCGGGCAAACACGAATTTTAAGCAGTGAACTACAAAAGAGCTAGGAATGGTCCCAAACAACCAATTACTACAGCTTCTTGTGCTGAGGTCACTTCCCCCAAGGACAGGTAGGCTGCTCAAGGCTCCCCACTCCCACTGGTGAGCAAAGAAACTTCCGTCTATCCCAGTAAGGTAATGGACAACACAGGAACTACACCACAGCCCAGAATACAGCAATGCCTGTATACTGGTTTAAACTAGTCGAGAAAGGCGGGAAAACAAGGATTATTTTTTTGTTTTTTTTTTTTTTGCAGAAAACACAGAAAATGCAGAGACAGTGATAAATTAGTTACACAGGCTAGCACACTTTAGTGGGCAGCCTCCACAGTCAAATTAAACAAACAAACAAACAAGCAAACTTTCAATTAAATTCGACTAAATGTAACTTTAAGTGCAGTTTATAAAATAAATGCAGTAATCAGTAAAAAAACAGTTCAGGCTAGTTCAAAGTAAGCAAGAGAAGCTATTTCCAGTGAAAAAAAGCAAAAGATACTTAAATCCAGAAGGTAGTCGCTTTTTCGAGTTCCTTGCTGCTAGGACCACTCTGTAAACCCACGTGGAGCTTGTCTGAGCAGTATAGCCAGAAAAAAACGCCCAGAGGCGGATTTTAAGCAGTGATCTACAAAAGGGCTAGGAATGGTCCCAAACAACCAATTACTACAGCTTCTTGTGCTGAGGTCACTTCCCCCAAGGACAGGTAGGCTGCTCAAGGCTCCCCACTCCCACTGGTGAGCAAAGAAACTTCCTTCTACCCAAGTAAGGTAAAGGACAACACAGGAACTACACCACAGCCCAGAATACAGCAATGCCTGTATACTGGTCTAAACTAGTCGAGAAAGGCGGGAAAACAAGGATTATTTTTTTGTTTTTTTTTTTTTTGTAGAAAACACAGAAAATGCAGAGACAGTGATAAATTAGTTACACAGGCTAGCACACTTTAGTGGGCAGCCTCCACAGGACCACTCTGTAAACCCACGTGGAGCTTGTCTGAGCAGTATTGTATAAAAGGACTAATGCCAAATCCTGGGACACTCCTGCAGTGATAGGCACAGGATTCACAGAGACAGGCCCCACTTTCAAAGAGATAGTCCCTGCTTTCAGAGAATCTCCACAATGAGCAGATTGTGTTTACCTTGTGAGGTAGCTTGCAAAGCCATCAAAAGTAGTTGGGTTGAAGTCAGGGCTTGAGAGCCTGGCCTAGAGGAGGGAATTAGAATTCAGTAACTAGACAGATGAGAGATAAGATTAATTATTGAAGGGCTTTATAAGTTCTAGTGACATTATGTTAGTATTGCTGCAGACACAGTTTGTAAATGCTGATAATGCAGTTTCTGTACTATGCCCTACTCAAAACACTTTCTACCTTTGAGAAACAAACTCTTGTGATTCAAGTGTGTTGAGTAGTTCTTGTGCATAAATTTTCAAGCCGTTAAGAAACAGGTGAGCAGGGAAATCAGCTTATAGCTCACCAGTGTGAGAGAGGTGTCACCCTTATGTAGGATGTAATGAATTAGGCCTTCCATGTTTTGGGCACAGTATTTTCTAAATCCAGAGCGATGGCAGCAGCTGACATGACATTCTGGTGCCCCCCCAACATGAAGATGAGGAACAAAAAAAAGTCTTCTCAAGCTGCAATATCACCAGCTACTTCTTAAATGAATATTGGTAATATATTTGTGCTCCAAGAGCAACTGCCAATCATGTCTCCTAACAGCTTGCACACATGACAGCCACTCCTGTATCCCAACCTAGTTAGACCTTTGTTGGCATGCACTAAAGTGATAAACTGCAACTGTCCATTTCATGTCCATATACTAGCAAATGGCAAACACAGAATTAAGTCCTCTCATGTGGCTGATGGTGGAATGGGCATTTGAATAAATAAAAGGCTGAAGTGGAAATGGGACTTCTAAATGCTAATGAATGTAGCATCATGGAGAGTTGCTGGGAATGGTAGTGGTGGACAGGGATGGTCAGATTTAAAGGCCCTATTCTCGGCATATAGCACATTACAGCATATGGGAAAATAAGATCCAGTAAACAAGGTGGGAAACATACACAACAGAAAAGTAATTTGCTTATTCCAAATAAAGCAATGTATGCCAGGCTTGTTTGCAAATATATATGATCATACCTTCTGCATGGATGGTGAATAGAGCACTGAACTTGTCTTGAGACAAGATATTAGAGAAATACACACCACTGATATTTACCTTCAAATTATGCAATAAAGGGATTAACAAGTCAGCTAATAGAGGGCACTAAGCTCACATTTCAAAAATAAGCCAAATGGGGACAGGTTTCAAAATGGCTACCGGTACCATTATTGGTTATTGATCTACCGTGTAACAAAACTGGATTATATCAAGTAAGTGTACAGCAGTAAAAATAGACTGGTAAAGTTACTGTAGCAGAAATACTGATAGTTACAGATGCTGTTAGTGAAAATTGATCTAATTTTGTAGCGATTAATCCAATGTTTCTTGGGGCTGTAGATTTGCTCAGTGAATGTATCAGGCAGTAAAAAATTATTACTTTCTGACCTTCTCTAGGGCCATTTGGGACATTTCAAAAAAACATAAATAATACAAGATGGAAAATGTGAGAAACCAAATCAATAGGGTTTATGAAGAGAGAAAACAGTGGGGAATTCATAAAATGATTATGTTACTCATCAGTGTTTGTTACACTGCAATCAAAACATCAACATACATGGAAAATTGAATATCAGATAAAATGTAAAGAGACCAATTAATAAATGCAAGAAAGTACACACCAAAGAAATAAAGAAAATATCTTAACAGGATAATGAAAGAATAATTTGAAATGCCAATTAGTGGATATTCCT